>NW_028221793.1:0-52247 GCF_014529385.1 Adiantum capillus-veneris
TTGTTCTCAAAGAGAAACTTGCATTTTTTCGTGTCGCCCTGGCTTCCGCCCACTTTGTTACATAGTCAGTGGCAACGATAATATATCGAGATTGAGTGCTACGAGCTGCCGGACTAATTGGGCCTACAAAGTCCAAACCCCATTTTTCAAATGGTTGAGTCACTTTAACAGGATATAAGGGCATCCTATCCTTTCGTTGAGTGATCTTGTAACGTTGGCATTCATCACATCCTTTTGCAAAAAGTGATGCATCCTTAAATAAGGTTGGCCACCAATAGCCTGATTGCAACACCTTCCTAGCTGTTAGTCCCCCGAGAAATATCCTCCGGCTATACCCATGTGGGCTTCTTGCAGTATGTACAAATACTCATCCTCACGGGCACAACGTCTCAGAATATCGTCCTTCCCTAGCCTGTAGAGAGTTTCTGCAATGAGAGAGTAAGGTTCACATTCTTTTAACAGTTTTTGAGCTATGTCCTTAGGAAGCTCTTTGGGTGGAAAACCATTAATTAGAAAGTTCACAACCTTCTCACTCCATTCAGGTATGGTTTCGACTAGGAATAGAGAAGTATCGGGAAATTCATCATCGACTCCAGTAGGGCTTCACCATTGGGTATGCGAGACAAATGATCCGCCATGACATGTCTTTTACCAGGTCTCACCACAACGGTAAAATCAAGCTCAAGGAGAATTAACAACCATCGTGTAATTCTTCTCGTGGAACAAGGTTTATTTACTAGATACAACAAGGCTTGATGATCAACATAGAACACAAACTTGTTGGCCAGAAGGTAGTAGCGAAATTTCTTCACTGCATAAATTATACCTGAACCTTCTCGCTCTGTAGTGGTGTAGTTCCTTTCGGCATCATTCAACTGACGACTTGCAAAGCTAATGGGGTAGTCCAGTTTATGTTCTCTTGGTTGAGCTAGAACACACCCAATAGCAAGTTCGATGCATCAATATGCACATGAAAAATTACATTCCAATCGGGCACTCGTAGAATAGGAGCACTAGTCAAGGTCTTTCTCAATGACTCATAAGCATGGTCACACTCCGCAGTCCATTGGAACTCAATAAGAAGCTTGTACAAAGGACGAGCTATCTCGGGAAAGTTTAAAATAAACCGTCGGTAATAACCAACATGGCCATGAACCTTTGAACTCGTTTATAATTTGTAGGTGGTGGCAATTCAGCAATGGCTTTAATTTTGCCCTCATCTGTGGAAATTCCATTTTTGGACACTGTATGCCCTAAAATGACTCCATGTTTAACCCAAAATTGGCATTTGAAAGGGTTTAAGGAGATGCGATACAATCTACACTTCTCAAACACTTTTCGTAAGCATGATAGATGTTCTTTCCAAGAGGAATAAACACAAAGATCATCTAAGAAAGCTTCACAAAACTCCCTCAAATATTCTCTAAAAGCAGTGTTTATTAATCTTTGAAAGGTAGCCGGGGCATTGGTTAAGCCAAAAGCCATAACACGAAATGCGAACACTCCAAATTCGGTTATAAAAACTGTTTAGCTTGGTCCTCCAGCGCAATTGTGATTTGATTGTAGCTAGAGTACCCATCTAAAAAGCTATAAGCTTCCTTCCCTGCAACTCTTTCAAGCACATGTTCCGAATATGGCAAGAGGTAATGGTCCCTCCTAGTGGCGGCATTGACCTTCTTGAGATCTACGCACACTTTGAGTTCCCCATTCTTTTTGGCACAATCACTATTGGAGACACCCATTCTGAGTGCTCAATAGGGTATATGAATCCGCATTCCACAAGCTTTTCAATCTCTTCTTGAACGATCTTTGCATATTTAGGATTCATTGGGTAGGGTCATTGCTGAACTGGTTTAGCCATGCTATTCATGGGGATTGTGCGCTGCACCACGGAAGGTGGGACACCTTTCATATCATGATATGTCCAAGTAAATATATCCCTAAATTCCTTGAGAAGTTCTTTAAGTACGTATTCCTCAGTCGCTGTCAGATCTTGGGCAATGAAGACAGGTTTAGACTCTTCTCCTGGGTCTGCTAACTCTATTTCCTTAACTATCGCTGGACCATCATAGACTCCATTGCTCCCATCAATAGGTTTTCTTTGGGCCTTTGTATACACAACCTTACGTTCCTCTGTGGTATAGGATTTGAAATGTTCAGGTGTAGGGTGTAAGTCTATGGGGTCTTGTTGTTCTGTGGACTGTGATTTTAACTTCTGATTCCTTTTGTTGTTGAGCTAACTCTCGATTTTGTCGTCTCCTTACGGTACGGCTCAACCTTGGCTTCTCTGTAGCCTCTAGTTGTGCGATGCCAATGGGTTGTGGATTACACCACATAACGCTTTGAAGGAATTCACCCCAGTTATCTACCAACTTTCGATGAGCATCACATGCCCCTATATAATAAAGTCATTCTGCGGTAGATTTCTTTTCATTTATTCTAGCACGCACATTTGCTCGATATCGTCGCCTCTTATATCTCTTACTCTTCTTGTTTAATTCTCGATTACGGTCGATTTCTAGCGAAGACTCACTAAATGAATCACTACTTGTGTCTTCTGCTCCCTTGGATAGATTATCATCTAAGTTACCACTGGGCCCTGAATGGTTTGTCCCCACATTTGCACTAAGATTTAACTCAGATTCTTCGTCCTCATAGTCAATTTCAAATGATGATTCTGACCCCAAATCGTGTGGGCTATAGTCTTGTGAGACGCTACTGGTTTCAATGCCAGTCAAACTTTCATCTTGTAGATCATCAGAAGCTATATGCCTTGCTTCTAGCATGTTTAAGGGTACAAGTGGTGGTCTTTCATCCCCCTTAGGTGTTACCCAGGTCGTCCCCCTATTTCCCCAAGTGTCTATGGTTGCTGTTAGGTGGACCCAATCCACATTGTCCGACTCAGTTATCCCAAGTAGTACATCCATATAAGGAGAATCTTCCCCACATCAGTGTCCGCTTTACACATGTAACAATATTGCAATAGGGCCGAGTGAACTGTGGTGTCAGATCTATGATCAATTATAAGCCTGTTTCCTAGAGGATGTGCTCGACCCGTCACACAAGATCCACTCGAATGACAGAATCTTGGAACTGCAAGTAGACATGGTTTTTAGACCAGTCATGCACCATTTTTGCTTCCCTCATGAAAGGACGTCCTAAGATCATCTCCGATGCCATAGTGTGTTTGGAGAAATCCATAACAATAAAGGTAATCCTTATTTTATGTCCAAAGACCTTGATCTTGAGATCTTCTAGCATCCCAATAGGTTTAACAATAGACCCATTGGCCATCTTCACTACTATGGTTGTGGTCGCAAGGTGAGGTCTTCCCATAGTTTCCCAACAATTTTTAGTCACAATGCTAACCCCAACGCCACCATCAAGGATTCCCTTCACAGTTAATCCCTTAGTAGTGATTGGTATGGTCGCATTGGATTCATCACCCTCAGAGTATTGTCCCAACTTGTTAACAGGTATTTCCACAACAAGGTTCTCATCTAGGTTGGGTTGTGGATCTAAGTGTTCCTCCTCTATTGGCATCTCCCCAGCTCCATCAATCTGTGCAAATTGTGGTAGCCCAAACTTCAGTTCTCCATTGAGGAAGGCTCGAAGAGCTGAGACTAGCTCGGGGTCTTTATATAGTTTGGACATGATGGTGGTTCTAACTTCTGAAGACATGAAATCCATCAATTTGGCAATGTTTAACGGCACCTTTTGGCCTTGAGTCCCTTGACGTGGGGAAGATGGGATCTCCATTTCTTCCATAGGATCAGGTAGTCCCTTTGTAAACATTCTTTCCATCAAGAAGTGAGTACGTCCACTTTCCCATGACTTTAAGTCACTTTCTTCTTGGATGACACTAGGTATGTCCAAGGGTCTATGGACTTGGTGAGGTTGTTGTTGCGTAGGGAACACGGTGTGTGTAATCTGGATCTTCCTAGGTGCTGGTTCTAGATCCCTTTGGGTATCTTCTACCAAACTCCTTAATTGCTTGACTCACTCAATCTCCTCTATAGGGTTTGGGTAAGTTCCTATCTTCTTTTTGGATCCTCACCATTGTGGCTCATGAAGATCTTCCTTGTTGGTTTCTATGTTAGTGGTCGTTTTGGTCTCCATGGTTTCACTTGAATCAGAATCCTCTTCAGCGTCGTTCCTATATACGGGGTTGTCACCAGTCCCTATGTTGGTCTTTGAACTGGGGTCTGACTTCGCTGCTTTTTGCAATCTCTTTCTTGGTGTTTTCTTCTTTTTCTGAGATTGGGCAATTGATGCCGTGTCTCTTTCCTCAAGAATATAATTTTGTTTTTGGAGTATCGATCGTGTGAGTACGTTTACTGGTACCACAGGTGTACTTGGTGATGGCTCCTCGGTAACTTCAATCAAGTTTAATGGCGTGATCTTTGGTGCATTTGGATTATTTGGACATTGGGCAATCAAATGATCTATGCCACATCGATTACACATGAGTGTTGGCATTGTAGACGTGCTCGCTTGATTGGTTTGCATTAGTGTGGCGTTCTTTTGTAGCCTAATAGGACACTCGGCTACACGATGTGGACCTACACACTCATAGCATTGAAGAGGTGGTCTCTTGGCAGTGTAATTGATATTTTGGCCTCTTGTAGCAAGAGCAGCTACTTGATATACAGGTTTGACTTGTCCCCAATAGTCCTCCATGTAGTATTGTGGACTTTCTTCAAGCACATCCATCCCATAGGCGATATTAGGATCTATAACTTCCTCATAGCCTTCCAAACAAGAAATAGATGACTCGCAACCCACTTGATTCACAGAAGTGATTCTCGGATGTGGTGGTTGCGGTCCTAGCACTGGAGGTGGTAAGGGTATTGTTTGAACAACATTTTGGGCCCTAGGGACCATATGTTGTGATGTTTGTTCAAGAGGTGGGGCCGGCATCAATGCAGGCACTCGAGGTGTGTCTGTCCATGCTAAGGTTAGTCTATTGGCCATCGCACGCTTAAATACTATGCAATCCTTAGCTTGATGACCATACCTCCCACATGCATTGCAGTTCCCATTGAATTTTACTCTAAAAGTAGGGCATTCACTGGTACTATGCGGTCCATAGCATACTGAGCACCATTGTTGCTCCCTTCTTGGATACATACTTGAATAGCCTTGGTGAGATCTGCTAAAGTCATCTCAGATATCTTTGGCTCCTTAGCAATAGGCTTTAGGGTCATTCGCTGATGCCCTAATGCCTGCGAGCTAATAGATTTAGTCTCAACAGACACTCTTTCTCCTTGAATCATTAAATTATCCTCCAATTGGATCGCATTGGTGATAAGACTGCTTCCCAAGTGGTGATACCTCTAATGACTAGACCATTGTAGATATCCTCATGTCGTAATCCCCTAATGAATCTATCAAGAAATTGATTATTATTGAAGCGCTCATTTGGATTACAACGAGAATTTAAATGCTTTAAGCGACTAATAAAGTCTCTCACCGACTCTCCTTCCTCTCGTTCGGCTTTTTGGAGCTGAGAGGCTACACCCCAAAGCACTCCCTCTCGTATGTATTCTTTCAAGAACAGTCTCTTAAGAGTAGGGTAATTGCTTTTTTCTTCCATCCTTAGGGTTCTATACCAATCCCCTGCCTTCCTACTTAAGGTTAGGCTTAAAGCATTACTCTTATGCAGGTCATTGTGTTCTCCTAGAGAATCACATATTTGTTCAAACACTTCGATATGCTTTCGCACATCCCCGTCTCACTAAATTTTTGTGTAAATTACTTCTAGGTTCTCTACCAGGCGTGTTACGCATATTCTCAGCGATAGATCGACGAATAGCTTGAGCAAATGTTGCCAAGTCACCTAAGTGAGCAGGTACCGTGGGTGGAGGTGCTCCAGAGACTACATGTGGAGTAGGTATTGGCATTGGGACTGGCGCATAGGAAGCCATTGGGTTCCACATTGGGTACGATGTTGTGCCATGTGGTGGTCCATAGTTCATATGTGTGGACCTAGGCATAGCAGACGTCGGATGTGACATGCTAATGCTAGCCGGTATAGTCCCATGGAAATAAGAACTTGGGTGTTGTGGTTGGGGAGCATAGGTAGTTGAAACAATGGGAGGGGTAGGGACTATATGAGTGCGATGACCCATAGGTGCATACGATTGGTACACACTTGTAGGTACTGTTGCAGGTATTGAGCTTCCATGTAGCGGTGTTGTACTAACAAACGAGGTCCATGGTGTGTTTCTTGGTATGCCCATCATTGGGGTAGGCATGGTATCCGTGGTTTCATCAAGGGAAGGATGAGCTAGACTTGGAAAAGTAAAGCTATCACTTGTGGGCTCAGATTGCATTGAGACCCCTGGCGAAACAACATATGGGGGATCGATGGGACTCACTGGGGGAGTCTCTATTTGTGATAGAGTGGGTTGTTTCCCTTTGCCCGTGTCTAAAAATCGCATAGGATCCGTCGAAGGTATGTTCATTCTTCGATTTTGCCTCTCGGATTGGATAATCCTATGGATGACATTGCAGATCATGTGTTGTTGTTCCTCTAGACTAGTAGCACTAGATGTGGATTGTACAACTTCTAACCAACCCACATGGTATGTATAGGTCGGTCAAAGTCTCCGTGTGTAGGTCATATTCCCAATTTTCATTGAGAAATACCCCGTCCAAACTTGGTGTACTAGAGGGTTGCCGTGAGGTGGATGCAATGTTGCTTCCTGTGTTTTGACTTTTAGTCACCGCTACTTTAGAGGCGACTTTGGAAGGTGGTAGCTCGGTAGGGCCCTCATTAAATGAGGTAGGTAGAATGTCCACGTGGACACTTTGAGGGAGTGTGGGGTCTACAGGAGATGTAAATGGTGATTCTACTTCCCCACCCCCTTCGTTTACTTCACTAGCCGTAGGTTCAGAGCGCGTAGCTCTACTAAAAGTTTCCATCAAACGGCTAAAAACCCTAGTTTCAGGTTGTTGGGCCCAGCTAGGTACAATTTCATTTGTTCCCCTGGGGCTGTGTAAGATACTCCTCCATAATATCGTAGTCAGAGGAAGAGTCGCTAGCAGCTATTTTTGGGTCCTGGGTCGCACTACCTTGGGTCCCCGCCGAGGGCCTAGACCCTAGCGTGGAAGGATGGTGAGTATCCCCGTAAATCGAAGCACTAGCTAGTTGTTCGGACTCTAGCACACAACCAGAGCGTAGATACATGTGCTTTGGGCGCCCTACAAGTGTCGGCAAGTACCCTCAAAGGTTACTTGCTTTGTTTTGTGGGTGTTTTGCACCCCGTTTTCTACTTGATTTTTTCTTGTTTTTGATGTTTTTTGAGATTCAAAAAACGGATTGGGACGTGTGATAGCTCGAAACGAGCGTATCGCTTAGGAGATCTAGGCGCACTTTATAGAACACTATTTGACTATCGGAAGCTCCCAAAGTCCCTAAAACAATCAATTTCTCCTAGTTTCTACTTGGGCACATGGCTTAAAATAGAAAGTTGAAGGGTGACTTGTGGAGGGAAAGGTGAAGGCTTTGCCCCACATGCTTTCTCCTTTCACTTGAGCACTAGCCTATATATAGTGAATAGCATTTACCTTATATCATAAGACCAAGCTCAAGCTCAAGCTCAAGCTCATCAAATGATCCCGATCCCGATCTATCTTTTTGGGACAAACTTACAACTAATTTTTGTGTGGAAATAAATATTCCCCTCACAAGAGATTTTAACAATTGCTTTTTTTTTTCTGTTTTTTGAAGATAATGTTGACGAAAACGTGCAGATCTGTGGGCCGTGAAACTGTTGCGCACTGAGCTGAACTAAGTGCGGATAACAGGATCGTGCAAACCATATCTGAGCCGTTCCGACTGTGCAGAACACAAACTGAACTAGATGTACCAAAAACGAACCGAATTGACTGTGCTGAACCGAATTGTAAGCAGAAATCGAAATGTGCAAACTTGCTGTGAGCTCAAACAGAACTGTGTGAGCTATAGCAGAACTGTAATAGACTGTGCAAATAAACAGACCTTTCGTACACTAACCCACAACACAAAACTCTTGCAAATCTGCACCAGATTTGCGCACACAGTCACCAGGCTTCTCGTTCTTCCTTCCTACTTAAGCTTAGTGACTCCACGGGGCAGCACAAAGTGCTTCCCGGAGCTTAGTGCAGGGCAACTCCCCGGCAGCGGCGCCAAAAATGTGCACGTCTGTCGCACGTGTCGGAGCTAGGGACTTGCCGAGCACCGTGTGCGAGCCACGAAGGCTGCAAGCACACAACTAGCCTAGCAAGCTCATAGAGAGTAGGGGTGTGTCACTCACCTCCCTGCGCTTGTCGCCGTGAAGGATTCTTCGCCGCGAAGAAGAGGGAGCCGCCGCCGTACTGTGCTCAACCGCCTCGCCGCTGCAGGTGCCGTCGCAATGCTCGATCACACACACACTCTCTCCCTCTCTCCCTCAAGCGCGCGCACACACACACACACACACACACCTGTGAGCACACAATGGAGATGGGGATGGAGATAGGGCAAGAGCACTTCTTCTATTGCACAGTGAGAGAATAGGTCAATTTTAGGTTTAGGTGACTTTTATACGAGCTCGCCCCATTCACATTTGGGCGCCCATGCTTAGCCAACTAACCCTTGCTTGTCGGCGATCACTCTACCCTTTTCCTATTGGACCGACAAGCCCGGTGCCTGACTCTACTAAATAAATAATACGGCGTCCGTCGTAGGCGATAGGGTGTCCGTGAGCCACGAAGGTTAACACCTAATTTTTTAAAACTATTGGAATCAAAATCTATTTGTGTCAATATGTAGGGCTCATCGAGATGACCAACTTTGTCTCTGCCTCATATCCAAATTCTCATCCCTTGAAGAGATTTTAGAGGCCTTTGCAACACTGAAGAGCGCCATGGACAGGGAAGGCTAGCGAGGCTACCCATAGATCCCAGGTTACGAAGAAAGAAAGTAAAAGGGAATCGGCCGGTAGATTAAAGAATTCCTCAGATCCAAATTGAGGTGCCAAGGACAGGGAGGCCAGCAGGGCTACCAACAGGTCAAAGGGCACAAGGAAAGACCAGAAAGGTAAGCCAGGTCCACCGGATAATTTGGTCAAGGGTACTTTTTGGCCTTCGATGCAAAGTGGATGGAGGAGGAGAATCTCACAAATTTTCTTCAGAGAGAGATTTACCTTGAAGCTTTTGGGTTGTTAGCAGTGTCTATGCCAAAAGTTACCAATGAATTAGCAGGTTGAATCTGGTGCAGTGTGGATTGCACAAGAGGGGAGCCACTCCACTCCTTTGTCACAGATTGCCTAGATTGAATAAAATCACTAATTTCTCTTTAGGATTTTAGGGCACTGACAGGCAGACAATATATTTATTATTTTGGAATGACTTTATGAATAGATGTACATTGAATTGGAAATTTTTCTTGATTGAACTGAAAACATGTGCTCTTTCATGTGTGTATTGTTAGAGACATGTAGAGAAAGATGAAATGTCTCCAACATTTTGTCTGATGAATGATTAGAAGTTAGTGCATCTAGACATCCATCTCAGAGATAAGTAAGATCTGGATGTGATGGCTAAATGAAGAATGAATGTGATTTGGACTTAGTGCATATAGGCATCTGTTAGAGATCAGCGAGATCTTCTGTGTCGACGACAACGATGTCGACGATGACGACGAGGTTCTGATGGGTCCTATGGATCCTTATAACGAGCCAAGGCACAAGGGGTACTAGGTGCTGGGGTACTGTGACGACGACGACGACGACGACAAAGACGATGCTATGGTTGGATGCCAGTACTGCTAGCGATGTCGATGGCTGGGAACTGCAACCAATGACGAGGCTAGGGCTGAAATCTGCAAGCGCTTCAAACTGGAAATGCTGGCTGTCTTGGCTGAGAAATGCTGGTCTTCATGGGCTGAAAACGCTGGTCATGCTGTTTGAAAACGTTGGCTGTCTGGGCTGAAGCACTGAGGACTACTGTGAGGGAAAACGCTGGCTGTCTTCTCCTCCTGCTTCCTACCTTCCAAGCACTGCCTCTGGCTGCATACAAAGGTGCAATTGGCTGGGTCGAGCAGTCAAAAGGGCCAGCCCACGATCATTTAAATAATAGGCCGAAATTGACTTATCAAATAATAAGGTCGTAAGGGGTGGTTCACGCGGTAAAATGCCTGCGTACTGAAATGTTGTACTGTGCAAGAGAGGGTATGCAACTATGACCAGCCTGGGCACGCACGTCTTGCTAGAGGCTCACAAAGGTGCCAGGCTAGTCCTAAGCTAATGACTCATGCAAGACTGTAGTAGAAGCATGTCCATGCAATGCAAGTGAAGTGTGCACGTGACATGGCTCAAACCCCTAAAGTAAAGCAAAGCGTAAGAAGGTTGATGTGGTTGCCGTATGGATTTTTCCTTGCAAAACGCATTGATGTGGCACACGTATGGGTTTTTGCAAAACGTGGAACAGCCTTTGGAGCGCAAGCTTTTGGAGACGGGAGCTTTTCACTGGCAATTCTTTTGGGCCAGAGGCCACATGTAAAACCTTTATAAGCAGGGCCAGGGCCTCTTCTCTGGCACATTAGCTGGGGAGCACTGTAGAGAGAGGACCCTTGGACATTGTACCTTGTGAAGCATCAATAAGAAATAAATACCGAAAGGGGCGTCTGTCTTTGGGGCCAGTGCATCTTGGAGCCGGAAATCCGCCACTTCGCAATCGACTCCTCTCCTCTCTCTATTCAAGTTTAGTGCAGTTGTTTGTAGTTTTCTCATGTGTATTGCTGTAGATCTCACGCTTGGAGTGTTCAAGCCTATTACATGCAACGTCTGTTGCCTTTTGGAGCTCCCCCTTCCATTCCACCACTGCCACCACCAGCCCCTGCTCATCTTGTTTTCTTTTTCATCTGATGGGTAGCATCATTTTCTACTATTGTTATTCGGCACCTCCGGTGAATTGAGGTCTCAAACCTTTCAAGGTTGGTGGTGCTACAGTCTTAAGTTCTTCATCTTTTCAGGCGTCCAAGATTCTCACAATGCTCTCAAAGATAGGAATCTAAAGTCTGCGACCTTCCAGTCAGGATACCTCACAACAACGAACTAGCACGTCCTCTTACACTTCTACCTGATGGCTAACTTTTGAAGAGATGGCACAATATCGATCCGAAGTAAGGTGTTACAAGTGTGGCATTCATGGCCGTATTTCTTGAGACGATCCGACAACCCTAAACAACAAACGACCACTTCTATCTGCTGATAACTGAGAGAGAGAGAGAGAGAGAGAGAGAGAGAGAGAGAGAGAGAGAGAGAGAGAGAGAGAGAGAGAGAGAGAGAGAGAGAGCGCTTTGCATGGAAAAAGACTCAAAATTATCAAGTGGTTTGTCACCAGGGAAAGTGGAATCGTCAAGTTGCGGATGCAAGGAGCATGCAGTGGATGTCCAAGCTCTTCTGTCACCCTTAAAAGTGGGATACAGAATATGCTCATGCATTATGTACCGGAGGTATGCTTGTGTACAATGTCTAGTGTGTGAGTTTCTTCTTTGTATTCTTCGGAATGTTGAAACAATTCTGTGTCTGCTCAATGCACTTTTAGTTGATGGTTATACTCTTCTCATGTATACTTTTTATTGTATGTTTTCATTCTATTAAATGCTTTGAGAGGTGCTGGACTTCATTATGGTGGAGTCTGCCTTACGTCTCTTGGGCCCGTATGCAGATCTTTTTATTAATGAATGATTGTGCGTCGACGTGTGTGTGTGTGTTTCTGTATGTGATGGCATAAATGAGGATGCCCGAAAATAACGGAGCTGATCCTTGTATGGTCTTTGCAATGACCACCATGAGTTGCATATTGGCTTTCCCTGAATTCTTTGTGTTTACTTAATACGATGAGTTTGATGTTACAAAGTCATAAAGAGACTCCAACGTCTTCATTTTACCTGCTGAACAGGTGAAAGGTGTGCAGGAAGTGAAAGATGGGGATACTTCCGAGGACGAAGCAGGTGCAGGTCAAGCTTGACTTACAATGTACTTTGCGACATGCAATTATGGTCACGTGCAACGCGGGTGGCCATGGCCCATGGAGCACAAAATGAGAAAAGAGCATGGTCACAACATTGATTGCCTCACGTGCCGATACACTGATGCTGTAGAATGAGCATTTGATGGTGATGTAGAGACAGAAGCATGTTTTGCACTTAAAGAGGCAGTTTAGGCAGTAATGGTACAGCAACTGTAAGATGTTCAGTGTAAAATATGTCATGAAAGCTCTGTTAGTCGTTCAACTACCTCAGACTCGTGAGCCCCGGGTATCCCTCTAACATGGCCAGATAGACTCCTTTTGTTCCTTTTCAGATCCTTGGCGAAATATGAAGTTATTTTCTTGTAATTAGCACCTTCTAGTTAGTGAGTTATCTAATGAGAGTGATTTTTCTTCCATAGCATATTACTGTCATGCTGTTTTAAAGTTATATGGTAACGGAGGATGTATCAAATAAAATGGAGGATATAATAAAGACATTTTGCTTTCTTCTATTTTCATTTTATTTGCTTTGGAACGTTAATGAAGGTAAATGTTTATAAATCACTTACCCTCCCATGTGTCTCTTGGTCGTCATATATTTTGAGTCTTTAACTGAGCCTTTTTTGTACGATTCTAAACATGTTCACAAGGATTTAAAGGTTACCTTGAGATGCATTTCCAAGGACTGTGATGAAGTCTCTTTGCCAATAATGGGATAAAAATATTCCTACCTTGCCCATAATTGGCTTTCTTAAAGACGAGCCTTATTAAGCGAGTTGGGCAGACATTGGACTTTTGCATCAATTTTAATCACGAATTGTGGTGGATAATTTTGAGCGTTGAGAAGTGGGATGAGAAGCTCCAAAGCAAAGCAATCTGTAGATGAGGCGGTTTAGCTTGCGATGCAGTAGAGATGATTCGCAATGCAGATCTTCTCGTTGTTGTGTCAAAAAAAATAAGGATCCAAAAGGCGTTGCTGGCCATGCGTCAAAAGCGGGAAACCGGTTTGAACCAGCAAAGCGGCCAATCATTGCAGTGCACGTCAAGCCTTCTACACCTATTGCTCAGTCCTTGTCATCTCTGTTTCTCTTATGGGGCCCGCTTATTGGCACTTCTACCCTAGAATGCCAATGTGACCCTTCTCCTTGTTTTTAAAGAAGTTGCATGCATTGTTGAAGCTTTGATCTTGTCCATGCTTGTCGGAGCTTCATGTGCACAAGTATAACGATTTTCACACCTTGTTCATATGTAGTGTTAACATGGTTTTGTTTTCATAGATTGTGTTAGCATGGTTTCTAAGCTCTCTACACGTATGGCTGCCCATTTCACACACTCCCCCTTCAGCTACTTTGTTAAAGCTGCAATTCACATGTACCGTATCTTCTTCAATCTTGTCCATGGAGAAGACATTTTGCAAATCTTGTCCATGGAGAAGACATTTTGCAATAGGAACCGCCTTATGTGGTTCCTAGGGTCTTGGATATCCTTGGTCTTGTTATATTGACATTTTGAAAACCTCCACATTGTAGTCATGCCCTATCTTCATTTGCAACATAGGGCCATGCTATATTTTCTAATTTCCCCTGGCTTTTTTTGTTCTGTTTGGCTTGTCTAATTCTTTGAAGGCTTTGGTGCCACCATTCTATAGGACATTGTTGTGGTGGTTGCAGCTCCTTGGGTGCCATTCCATCTGACATTGTTGTTATGGTAGAGGTGCTACTACAAGCTTTGTTGTGCTTTCTTTAGGAGAACTCCATGTCAAATGATGCAATACATCCTCTTGCATTATGAATCTTCAATAATCCATGGTCATTGCGAGTACTCAATGTGATCACTAATTTGCAATAGTTGTCTTTGTTTATTGCATCACAATTTGTCATATGCCCTCCTTTCATTTGTCTCTAGGTTCGTAATATTGTATGTGCATCATGTGGACCCCTATTGTGGGCACTCTCAATGTGATTTAATTGATTCCGTTGCTACTATGTCTCATTGGTTGATGACCCAATTTACAGTTGAGCACCAATATGGCATTTGTGCCGTTTTCCTTCTTTACACACCATTATTACATTTATGATTTGAAGAATTGTTGGTTTATTGGAGATAGCACATGCTATCAAAATTGTTAATGAAACAAAAAATAGCCCAAACCCTTTCATATTCTCTCTCTTTTCACATTTTCCATATTTATAATTTTAACTTATTGTGGTATCATCACTTTTACATATGTAAAGTCCCAAGTCATAAAATTGCTGGAATGGAGTGATGCCTTGTTTGACCTCTGCTAGCTTGTTTCATTCATTAATTTATTCGGTCTGTTCATCAACATAGGTGGTTGAGTCATAAGAAGTATGATGTTTTTGTGTAGCTCTTTCCCTACAACTTATTAAGGAAAGTGCATGGCAACTTGTTTCATAGGAAGCCAAAATTCCAAAATATATCATTGTTATGTTGTAGATGTATGTTACTGAATTTTCATAGTTGCTTTTGAGTAGCATGACTTCAATTCATTTAGGAATGTGAAACAAGGGTCTACTTGGGCGCGTGCGCATGTGTGTGTGTGTGTGTGTGTGTGTGTGTGTGTGTGAGAGAGAGAGAGAGAGAGAGAGAGAGAGAGAGAGAGAGAGAGAGAGAGAACAAATGTGCATCGCAAATGGAATTCAATACAAATGGCATCCATCTAGGTGATCAGTAACACTAGTTTGGTACCAAAAAGGACACTTCAGTGTCCTTTTTTTGCGAATTTAAATAAAACGGTACCTGTAATTTAGAACACATCTCAAGAAATGCTTTTGCAAACTTATAAAATGTTATTCGAAGTACTCGTAGAAATATAAATTTCTCTGAGTTTTGATCATAACCTCAATAGTAACTACACTCATGAAATGAACCTACGCAAAATAGCATTCAATGTTTCATTAAAAATCGTACTCTAGCCTAAGAAAAAAATGAGCAGGGTGCATGCAATAATCCGTGGTAACTACTTATATATGTGTTTGATATTTTTGTGATTGTCATGTGAGAAAAAAATCCTTTGTGACTAGAATAAAATATAGAAAGTCCTGTGGGTCAAATATGCAACGCTCACAAATTTAATTAATGATCACAAAAAACATTTAGTTCATCTAAATTTACAATGACTTATGATGCATATATATTAGATCTATGACTCCATTACATAAAGTGATAATTTTCAATGGTCATGCAAGCCACATTTGGTGATTTATGGCATATACCAAAAATTGCGCATATTGTAATTATGATTTTTTATTTATCAAAGATAAGCTTTAAAATAAAGTCCACTTTTGGATTTTTTCATTCATCTCACTTATTTGTATATAAATGCCTCATATGGACACAATTGGGAAATTTATATACACACTTTCATTAGTTTTTCATAACAATGTGTTTTTTGCAAGAAATTACACACTACAAATTTTATTAAACAAGCTTAAATTACAATATGCATATGAGTTTGAACCCTTGAAAAATGCTTAGTTGATGGGTATTGACCTATAGATACATTATACACCTTAGGTTTTGTCCCATAACTTCATCATGTTAATGAAAGAGGCTTGAAAAGACCAAAATTTTTCTCTTTGTCAGCACTTTCAAGATTTTGGTCTTGTGATTATAACAAAAATCTAATCCCATAACTAGGTTATGAAGCTCAATTTCTTGCTATAATAAGTTTTTTCCTATCCATACACCTTGAAATCTATGCAAAATCTTATTTTGATGAGAAGTTATATTCAATTTATGAAAATTTTGTTAAAACTGCACTAAAATACTATGATTTTTTCATTTTAAAACTTATCATTATAATCTTAATTTGGTATTAATTTTGGCAAAAGTAAAATTTGGCTATGTTCTTCACCTCATAGTTGACTAAGATATGAACGTGACCTAATTAAATTTTTTTAAGATTCACCAAATAATTATGACAAATTGCTAGAAAAACAGGACACTTTAGTGTCTCTGGACATTTGAGTGTCCGATTACAGAACTATTGTTAAATAAGTCTCCTACCAATTCATCAATTAAACCAACATAGACATCAACACTACTCGTGTGTCATACATAAGATTCTTTACTAATGCTTATACATTCACACCTTTCCATGTTGGGCTTGCACATTACAATATTTGAATGTGTGCATCCACTTTGCACAAAGCATCTAAATTGCAACAACCTAGAGACACTATTGGCCAACTTGAAAATGATGGGAGGCATGTGGTCGCATACACAAGTAGGCCATTCCAAGGTAGGCCTAAACTTCATGTAATAGACATACATGAACATCCTGAGGTTTTACCTTCCCATACGCAAGAAGACCTATTTAGGGATATACTCCTCCTTGCTAGCACATAAGTGAAGTTTTTGCTTTTCCTTAGAGCCAAACATGCAACATTCAAGGAAAGATTACAAGCTAGAACAACCTACTGGTGCATATCCACTAAAGCTTACCACACACAACATCTTGCATTGCAAGCACATCACAGCTTCATAACTTATGTAGGCCACAAAAATAAAATTAAACCTTAACAACCTTGATAAAAAAAATAGTTTGTACAAAAATCATACATCACAGGCGATCACTTATGGTTCCATTGAAGCAAACCGTGATACACAATCAATAGAGTTACGCTATGTATCATCATCTTTCGCTTTACAACCTTGATAGTTCAGTACAAAAAGCATGCATATGGGTTTTCATTTACGATTCTACTGAATCAAACTTCCATATACAATCAATAGAGTTAAGATATGTATCAGTGGTTGTAGCCTATTTATAAAGTGTAACAAGAAAAAGATATTTTGCTTACAAAATGGAAACTTGTCTTTGTCAGGAGTGTTCAAGATACTTTCTTTGGAACACCAAGTAAGCTCCATCTATATTCGAAGACAGTAGCTCAATTGATTGAGACTTCGAGATGTAACCCCAAAATGCCGTGTTCGATGGGTGCTTCCAACTTCTCCATTGGGGAAGTTGCTCCCACAATATGGCCCCTTGTGGGTGTGATGTGTATAGAAGTTCTGAGTGTAAATATAAAGATATGTATAAACGTCCCTACTATGATTCCCGTGCTGATGGTGGAAAAGAAAGGTTCATCTATGTAAAGGAGGCTCTAGCATTGAGCTTCAAAACAATATGCAACCATATAGACTCATGTATTTGTAGTAGTAGCACATTAAATTCCATAGAGGTGGCAAACAACTATTTTCCTTTGTAATCTCCACAATTGAAAAGAGCTCATTGATCAAGACATTCGCCATTAAGGGGTTCAAATTAGCACCACATTGATAGGAGCCAAATCCGATGGATATGCAAGTAAAACTCAAATCTTGGGACTTACCAATCACTCCATTGGAGTGTCATCGACGGACTCTCTTACACCTTCCTAATGGCTATCAAGCAAAGAGTCCAAAATTACATGCAAGATAATTTGTTCGTCGATCTTGGACAATAGCTTCCAAAATAGAATCTTCGCTTTGGTAGCCATCATGAATGTGCAAGGGTGTCACACAAGCAGCACAGTGTTATTGGTGATTGTCCTTTGTTGCTTATAGAAGAGAGCATCTTGTTGTCTTATGGGGTCTGCACAAATAAGTTTGCATGAATTCTTCATACTTCTATCTTAGAAAAAGCCTTATTTTGCACCAAAAATTTATTTAATGACACCCTTGGATTACTTAGCATGTTTGCATACATCCATAAGAAGATGGAAACATGAGTGTTTCACACTGTCATCTAAAGAAGGAAGGTGCTTGACGGCGTCAATCTCAGCCTTGCAAAGGGTAAAAAGGTGAGGCATTGTACGTCATACCGATATTACGACTTGCCAATTTATGAATCCCTAGGTGATGAAGACCTTATATCTCCCCTCACTTTCAGCTCAGAGTCATCGTTGCATGTTGATGAGTAGTTTTTCACTTCATTGTTGCCGTACAATTGATAATATGTGTATCTATGCAAGAGCATGCTTGTATGTGAATTCTTTTTCCATGTTTGGATGCGGCCAGCTCCAAAAATAACGAAGAAGAGGTTTTGGTAACCCCCAAAAAAGTAGTGCAACTCCACTCCAGTATTGACTTCCCTTTTGTTGTAGGAGCTTATGCTTGTTGTTTCACATCATCAAATAGGTCTTGTATATTGGTAAAAAAAAATTATAAGTAGTTTTCATTGGATTTTTTTTTAGTCATCCTTTATAATAGGGGTGGTCTTAGACAAAAATGGCTTTTTGTTGGAAATGCATGTCCAAATTTTTATGCTCTTGATGACATGCATTTCAAGCCCATCGATGATCAGATCGTCTTTCCAAAAGACTATGCAATTAAATATCTAAAGACAAATATAAAGTGGGTATTTGAACATTTTGTCCAATTTTAAAATGTTGACACTCAGTATGTGATTAGAAATTTGTGATGATAATATTTTCACATATCTAATATGCAATGATACTAACAAGAGTTTTAGAGGGATGGGATATGTAGGAGAGTGGGGACTGGCATAGGCTTGTCTCCACCCACCCATGCTATATATAGACCCCTCTATCGTATTTGAGTCCTGGCCCTTGGCTCGACATTGCTCCCCCCTTGGGAGAAGTGTTTTTGTTCTAGAAAAAAAAAGTGGTGACATTTTCATAAGAACACGAATGTTTTCCACAGTGGAATCCTTCATAGATCCAATTGTCGTTTGACCGATATACGGTTCATCAGGGGAGGTTCAATGTAATCAACAAGAACATCTTGATTTTCCATATTGTTGTCCCTGTGCGATTGCTTGTGTAACCGGCTTATATCTAACATAGTGTGTAGACTCTATTTATAACTCACTTGAGTAGTTTAAATGAATTACCACAACTAAGAGGTGTCTAAATGAATAACCAAGTTTCAAACTTTTTGAAGGTGCTTGAACATGTAAGAATACCTCGAAGTGACATGCAAATATAACTCATTAGCACAGATTAAGTCCTTGACTTGCTATCATTTCTCATCAATAGACAACCCCACCATAACTGGTGATCGAGGTTGAAAATCTTACATGAACATGAAGGGACTAAACTTAGTCGCAACATGCTTTACATCATGATAAGCAACTCCAATTGAGAGAGGTCATCTTTCCAATTGGATTGCTTCTCGCTAACGTACACTCTTAGCATATCCTCTAGCAACATATTAAAACTTGCAAGCTACCAGTTGTCTCTAGATGAGTAGCAACATTAATATTGAGTTGTTTCTTCCCAACCATTCACATACGTCCTCAAAAATGAATGGTAAACGTGGGTCACAATTACTCCCAATATTTGAGTAGGCTATATAATCCAACTTAGTTAAATTTAGAGATTAAATAGTGAACTGAATAAAGTTGACAAAGCCAACTTGTCTACAAGTACCCATACCAAGCCATCACCTCGTAAGGTTGTTGATAAACCCATGATAAATCTCATAGAGATATTGCAAGTGTAATGTAAAATTATTCATAAGCTATCAATTTCATGAAATTTCATGCCGCTCTAGATTCTCCTTTGCTAAACACTAGGGTCCATAACACCTAATGTGTATGCATTTAGCAAAAACTGATCCGAACCTGCATTTTCATGATTATAGTTGCCAATGCTTATGGTAAATGTGAAGGAGTACGAGCGGAAGTGCGACGCGAGAGAGAGTGCGAGAAGAAGAGCACGACTATATGGTGAACTCGCTCTACTGTAATGTGTAGAGCATAGTGAGTTCTTATTAGGTTTTAACAAAAGAATATGTGTACATACCTGGCGGCCCGCCCACTTACCTGGGCGACCACATTGGGCTTTATACCCCAACAACCTCCCACTTAAAGTCCAATGTGGTACTTTAAGTGTGAGAGAAGCTACTATACAAGCTAATATACAAGAGATGTAGAGAAGTGATGTACTACCCTACACCTAACTGCTTGCGAAAATGCGCAAAGCTCTCTGAGGGAAGTCCTTTTGTAAGTAGATTAGCAGGATTTTCTGTGGTGTGAACTTTGACAAGATGAAGTTGCTTATCCTCGAGCATTTCCCTGATGAAATGATACTTCACATCCACATGCTTTGTCTTTGAGTGATAAATTGGATTGCGAGCCAATTGTATAGCACTTTGACTATCACAATATAACACAGGCATCTCTTCTTTGATTCCCAAATCTGTTACTAGTCGATTAAGCCAAATTGATTCTTTGCATGCCTCTGATGCTGCAACATATTCAGCCTCTGTAGTAGACTGAGTAACACAATCTTGTAATCTAGAACGCCATGATACTGCTCCACCAGCCAATGTAAAGACATACCCTGACGTAGACCTTCGGTTGTCTAAGTCACCTGCATAATTTGAGTCTATAAAACCCTTTACACTTAGCTCCTGACTCCCATAGCATATACGCATACTCTTTGTAGCTTTCAGGTATCTCAATATTCCTTTCACTGCCTCCCAATGTTTCTTGCCTGGGTTTGACATGTATCAACTTACTACTCCCACTGCAAATGCAATGTCTGGGCGAGTAGCAATAATTGCATACATCAAACTACCCACTGCAGACGCATATGGAATCTTATCCATTTCAGCGTGTTCTTCCTCAGACACAGGACAATCTTGTTTGCTAAGTTTCACATATGGTGGCAATGGAACACTCAATGCCTTTCCCTTCTCCATATTGAAACGTTGCAAAACCTTGTCAATATACTCTGTTTGAGATAACCAAATCAACTTCTTTGATCTGTCTCTCTCAATGCGCATACCAAGTATATGACTTGCCTCACCCATGTCTTTCATGTCAAACGATTTTGCCATCTTTGACTTCAAAGCTGAAATTTCTTCCAAGTGCTTGCCAGCAATCAACATGTCATCCACATACAAAATAAGGATCAGCCAACTACCATGCTTAGCCTTCTTTGTATATAGACAGTGATCGAACTCACTACGTTTGTAGCCTTGAGAAAGCATAAAATTGTGGAATTTATGGTACCATGCCCTCGGTGATTGTTTTAAGCCATAAAGACTTTTTAACAGCTGGCTTACCCAATCTTCCTTGCCTTTCTCAACAAACCCTTCTGACTGCTGCATGTAAATTTCCACATCTAAATCACCATGCAAGAACGCTGTCTTGACATCCATTTGGTGCAACACCAAATCTAATATGGCAACCAATGCAAGAAAGCATCTCAATGTAGTCATCTTGACCACCGGAGAGAAGACTTCATCAAAGTCAATGCCTTGTTCTTGCTTAAATCCCTTGGCAACAAGCCTTGCTTTGTACTTTGGCTGACTATCATGATAAACCCATTTACAAGGTAGAGCCTTTTTGCCCTGTGGTAATTTAACTAGCTTCCATGTCTTGTTTTTATGCAGAGATGTCATCTCTGACTGCATGGCCAATTGCCAATTCCCGGAGTCCTTCATTTCCATTGCTTCCTTGTAACATGAAGGCTCATTGCAATCAGTCAACATGACATAGTTCATAGATGGAACAAACCTATCAGGAGGTCGTGTGACACGTCCAGATCTACGCACAATAGGTGGCTCAGGCTCAGCCACAACATGTGGTTCCACTCTATCCTGTCCTTGCTCCTCTTGAGCCCTGACATTTTGTCTTGCACGTGCAGGTCCATCTTCTTGGAAGACAACTCTTCTAATCTCCTCAACCCTCTCTGGTTTGGAATGATATTTGGATTCATTAAAGTGAACATCATTGCTACGGACAACCTTTCTGGATTCGGGATCCCAAAGTCTGTACCCCATCTCACCAGAATTACCATAGCCTAGAAAGATGCACTTTCTACTCTTTGGCTCAAGTTTGTTCCTAAATTCCTTTGGAACGTGAGTATATGCCTCACAGCCAAAGACTCTAAGATGCTTGTATGAGGGCATTTTGCCTGACCATACCACCTCTGGCACTGAATCCTTCTGCAAAACCTTGCTAGGAGATCTATTTACAAGATGAACAGCTGTTGATACAGCTTCAGCCCAAAACCCATTTGGCAGTTGTGCATTAGACAACATACTTCTGACCTTCTCTTGTATGGTCCTATTCATCCTCTCAGCAACACCATTTTTAGGAGGATTGTAAGGAGTATTAAGT
The DNA here is from genome assembly GCF_014529385.1 of Adiantum capillus-veneris. Taxonomy (NCBI): domain Eukaryota; kingdom Viridiplantae; phylum Streptophyta; class Polypodiopsida; order Polypodiales; family Pteridaceae; genus Adiantum; species Adiantum capillus-veneris. The sequence continues at coordinate 22,103 of NW_028221793.1, forward strand.
TCACGTTTTATACCTTTTGACTCACAAAAGTCCTGAAAGGCCTTTGAAACATACTCTCCACCATTGTCAGTGTGTAAGCATTTAAGCTTCTTGCCACTCTGATTCTCCACAAGTGTCACAAACGTTTTGAAAACACTAAACGCTTCATCCTTGTGCTTGAGAAAGTAAACCCATACTTTCCTCGAGTAATCATCTATAAATGTCATATAGTAAGAAGCTCCCCCTAGAGATAGGTTAGGCATAGGTCCACACAAATCACTATGAACAAGTGCCAATTGTGTATCTCTTCTACTGCTTCTATGCTTATGTGGCTGCTGTGTTTTCTTACCATACAGACAATGTTCACAGAATTCAAAATCATTAAATGAAAAGCCAGGCAAATAACCAGAACGAGACAAGATTTCCATTCCCTTCTTGGACATATGTCCTAACCGGCTATGCCACAAAGAAACGTTCGGCTGCTCGGTTACATTGATTACATTTTTAGAGACATTTGATACATAAATCATGTAAAGTCCTCTAGACTTTACTCCATGTGCTACTGTCATAGAACCCTTGGATATCTTCCACATGTTCTGTCCAAAAGTGGTGATGTAGCCAGCATCATCAAGTAAACCTGTGCTGATCAAGCTCTTGGTAATTGTGGGAGCATGTCTCACATTCTTCAGCGTGAAAGAAGAGCCATTCTGAAACTTCAATTGAACATCTCCAACACCTAAGATCTCACATGTCTGCCCATTGCCTAGCCGAACATGATCTTTAGCGGTCACATAAGAAGTAAACCACTCCTTGTTTGGAGACACATGAAGTGATGCCCCTGAGTCTATAATCCAGTCACTCAGTGCATTTCCATCAGATGCTGTAAGAAGAGCTGAGTCCATTGTATTCTTCAAGAAGTAGATGTCTCCTGACACTAGACTATCATCCTCTGCAACAGTGTTTGTCACATTTATTTCTTGAATCTTCACTGAGGACTTGTTCTTCTCACCATGGTCTTCAGCTTTCTCTTTGCCTTTTTTTGCTTTCCATTCTCTGCAGTCTCTTTTCATGTGACCCTTCTTGCCACAATGGTAGCATTCTATGTCACTCTTGCCTTTAGCACTGCGGGACTTGCTACGAGACTGATTCCTCTTTCCACCTTTGTACTTTTCTTTGGTCCTTCCCCTGACAACTAAGGCTGTTCCTTTGCCTTTGTCCATTGTCTTTCTATTGGTTTCTTCAGTAAGCAAAATTCCTTCTACACCTGCTATGTTCAAACCATCTGGAGGTGCAGAATTACTCAAAGTTGTGCGAAAAGTGTCCCAACTTTCCGGCAATGTGATCAACAGGAACATAGCTCTAACAGGTTCATCAAACTTGACACCTTGAGCTGACAACTGACTATAGATTGTGTTGAATTCATTCAGATGATTCGACATAGGTGTCCCTTCTTTCATCTTCAAGTCAACAAGCTTCTTAAGACAGTATACCTGTGAAGCTGCACTCTGCTTCTCATAAAGATCACTCAGCTTTAACCATGCTTGATAAGCCGACATCTCGTCTGCTACATTGAAGTAAACGCTTTCTGCCAAAGTCAGCATAATGGTAGAAAGTGCCAATTCATCCATTTCGCTCCATTCATCTTCGTCCATATCTTCTGGTTTTATCCCCTTGAGCTTTATAGGTTTTATCTGCTTCTTTTGTACCAACACGTGCCAAATATGCTTCTTCCACAATGGGAAATTGGTTCCATCTAGCTTCTTGATATTGTAAAGAGCAGTGTCTTGTGATCCCCAGCCATAGCTACGCTTCACAGTAGTTTACTTTCCTGGGAAAAATTCGGCAGAGTTTCCCCTAAACTGACCTCTGAACGAATATCAACCTGTCAAATGAACCAAGAAAGCTTCAGATTTTGCATAAATTTTGGCAGAGTCTCCTTTGTAAAATGGCTCTGGTGTACTCAAAAACAGACTAAAAAACAGCTCAAAAACACTGTCTCTCTGACACTGTAAGCTGTGGGTAAACCTGTCCTGCACCTGTACTGTCTCTGACTGTCCTGTCACTATCCTGTAAGCATAGACTGCGACAATGCCTCAACGGCAGTAAAGCAAAGATGCAATCCCAACTGTCTAACTCACAGTCAATACATCCTAGCTGCCTATCTAAGGGTGCTCGAGGGATCGCTCCAAGACCTGTATCACTGAAAGAATCTCAACATTCGAGAATCCCCTAGCTCAATAAAACCTCACTCAACCCTCAACAAAGGCTGCAGTAAATCTGACAGTACATAGACTTCCCACAAAGTCATACATCCACAAATTTCCCACTGTATGCTGTAACCGCTGCGGCGGTTGTTTGCTGCGTGACTCATAGCCAGCAAACCCTCAACAGACATACATCATCTCTGACAATACATCCCATGTGGAAGTACCTGCAATGTCAGGATGAAATCTGGAATATCAAGCAGCAAACACAAGCTACCTGATGAACTAGTGGATGTCGCCTACAGTCTGTGTGCAGATGCGCCCGTGTCGTATGTGACACACCTCCAAGAACTGTGAGCCTTCCTTTGATGTGTAGACAGCCACAAATCAACACTCTGGGAGTGTCGATATCCTCAGCATCTACAGTCGCAGGCCGAAAACCCCAAATTTGTAGAGTCGGATCTGCACCCGTCGAGACCACGTAGTCGAAAATGGCCTGCGCAGACCTTTGTCGAAGCCGAACGGTGGCCGAGATGACCTCAGAATGAAATTTTGACAACACCTAGTCCTTCGGGCTACCTATGAGATTTGGGGCCGTGTCTTCGCCTGTCGAATTTCACTCCAATCTGAGTTGGTGACTCTAGCCTCCTGCAATGCTGCCCCGAGCCTCGATCTGAGCTCTGATACCAGTTGAAGGAGTACGAGCGGAAGTGCGACGCGAGAGAGAGTGCAAGAAGAAGAGAACGACGATATGGTGAACTCGCTCTACTGTAATGTGTAGAGCATAGTGAGTTCTTATTAGGTTTTTACAAAAGAATATGTGTACATACTTGGCGGCCCGCCCACTTACCTGGGCGACCACATTGGGCTTTATACCCCAACAAAATGTATGCTCATAGCACACATGGAAGAGGAGGAAATAATATGTGTAAATAGCTTTATGAAAATAAACTAAAGACTTTCCACTGTGATTACTTAAAAGCCTTGCTAACACATTTGGACCATAATAGAATGTCAATACGAGTCACACCTAGGTCCAAACAATGAAACCTTAGCACCTTGTTATATGCATAAACAATCATCCATTAGAGTTGTTTAACAATACTTGCAACCTTATCAAGTCTTACTTGGTATCCGATACTTTTGACCACTAAAATTCCTCCTGATATTACGTGCTCAAAATGGTCTAATAAACGGATTTGAACAGCACCTAGAGACTCTTTCGTGACACATAATCAAGGAAACATGCACCAATGTGAGTCCCAGAGACTCATATTCTCCACATATGGAATATGTCTCATATCATGATGTTAGGAAAAAGAACATCCCTCAAGTACGAGATGTACTTGTGTGTGGAGGTAACTGTAAACACTCAACGACATGAGTGAGGCGGACTCTCATGAACTGTGCTCCACACATGCTAAGCCCAAACTCCATGAGTTCCTAGACCATGTTGCACACCTTGTGATTAACAACATGTGCCAACCATGTAGGGCTATAACTACAGAGTACACTACTTTCCCGACATTCTTTGCTCCTACATGACTTGTTATGTGTCTGAAGAGTGGAATGGATGAAAGCATTCTTGCATATTCAATGAAAGTATATTTAGAAATTAAACTAAACCAAATCATATGCTTATTAGGAGGTGGAAAATATCATACACTTACTCGGAGGTGAAGTACCCTTTTGAAAGGTACATTACCAAACGTCTAGCCTCAAAAGGTCCAACATTTCTTTGAGTTGTAAAATAATACATTAGAGATTAGCGAAAATAATCCAATATTTTATTGATGACCGTGGGTGTTGCCTTGGAAATTCAAAACCCTCCTAAAGCTACAGTCTGTGCTATAGACTAAACATGAGATCCTCTCAAATTGGAATCTTACTCACAATTGAATCTGGAAACAACCATAGCTCCTCATTGAAAGAAGAGAAAGATTTCCCAAACGAAAAGGAAGGTAGTCATACTAGATATTCTTGGTTTTTCAAAACAGATTACCTACCTGGAGTCTCTTTTAATAGATTCATGTCATCCCATGTATTAGTTGCTTGATAGTGAGGTCATGCTTACTTGCTACAAAAGAAAAGCATCATTTATAGTGCATGCACCTTGTGCATATAACCAATGATATAAAGTGTCTGCCACTACAATCATGCCAAAATGACTTATGTAGCCTCCGTAAGTGTACGTCTCTTCTTAGATATTGCAACCCCTTTTGCTAAGAGATTTATCAATACAAGGGCCATGCTCCCCATATTTCAAAAATTTATTCCAGATGGATCTAGCTCTCCCAATTGAAGAAATAATCAGTAATCCATATATGTGCCAAAGGAAACAAGTTTTGCAATTAAGATCTTCATGTGACACTTCACAACATAGACTTAATGAGCCATGGAGTTCTTGAATGAGATGCTCATTGAGAAGTAGTATGTCCTTGGCTTCTTGGATCACTTGGAATTCTCTTGTAAAAACACTCCTCAAATAGAACTGCATAAGAGTTTCTTCATTGTTGAGGTTATTGGACTTGATGCCACTATAAATTTTGACCATTTGTTCAAATATGTAGCACCAAAACTGGTTGCAAAACATAAAAGAATATGAGCATGGAAACATATGAATAGACCACACTAACATATTGGGTCCATATATGCACCAAAAACATGCTCAAGGTGGTGAGGAAGTTTCACCCATGATGCCATATTTTTGCACTCACCATGATTGTAAGAGCTTACTCACAACTTCAATACTATGAAGAGAGCATCCATGGTCTTGACCGTAGTAAAAGTAGTATGCTATGTTGATTGACAAAACACCCAATATATCCATGTCAAAAGGGTTGTTGCTTACATTTTTGCGAACATAGGGCAAGTACCATTGTATGAACTTTTGATTTTCCTCCATCTTGAATCTATCATAATATATGCTAGGATATCCATAGACCAAATCAAACTTATACATGCCCCGACTTAGATACCTTTGTCACAACATCATCAATTTCCTTCTTGAGGCTTGATAAAACACTGCCCATTAATTGAGAGATGTAATTTTTGAAGACATTTAGTGATAATGTGTGCATGACATCATACACCAAGTCAATAGGGAGATCAAAGCCATAGACATCATATAGCCTCCAAAGGATTGATTGGCACAAAAGACCAACTCTTTTCCAGATTGCTTCTTTCTCTACTTGAGTAAAGCAACATTTAGCTTCTTCTAATGCCACAAGAATATGTTGAGTTCTTTCCATGATGGGCTTGTATCGAGATTGTTCCTGATTTCCATCATACATGTATCATTTTTCTCCTCTTCTGTCATTCTACATTAGGGTGGCTTATCCCTATCTCTCTTACAAAACTCTTGGCCACCATTCTTGAACATCCCAATTCACATTGGGCAAGATGGTCTCTAGTAACCATCATCACCATGGCATGTAGTTTGCAATCCTTAGTCCTCTGTGTTGAAATATCTTGTCAACAAGATAGTCATATATCACATCTACACCTTCTAAATAGAGGGATTTAAGATCATGTATTAGAGGCTTCAAAAATTTTCCAAACACATCTCTAGATGTCTTTATTATTTTCTTATAGCTTGATGGAATAAACATTACTAGCAATACACCAACAAAGGAGTACTTTCCAGTATTGAAAACCATGATTTCAATAGTTGCACAACTCTATTGAGTAGCTTGAGAAGTTTGGAATCCATCCAATGAAGAAATATGGCAATATTGGGAGGGTCTCCCTATTTACAAGTATATATACAATAATTTTGAGTAATTTGAAAAGTTTGGAAACCATCCCATTGAAGCAACAAGGCAATATTGGGAGGGTCTCCCTGTTTACAAGTATATATACAATAATTTTGAGTAGTTTGAGAAGTTTGTAAACCAAGAAACACGGGAATAATGGCAGAGTTTCCATGTTTACAAGTATATATACAATAGTTTAAATGAAAAATATTCATTTTAAAGTACTCTTGACCTTTGTAGTCTATGACAAGGGTCTTCTCTTTTCTATTGCAGTGCATTGCAAAAACCCTACAAAAAAGGAAAAGAAAAACACACCTTACAGAATATACTCTCTGAATTTGCAACTTTTCTACAGTCAAAAGCATAGAAATTGATACTTGATAGCTTTCTCATTACAGGCATCTTCTAGCATAGGGTGGCGCTTGCATTTTGGAAATGTTGTGTATACTTGCAAGAAGGTGTATTGTAAACTACTGAAAATTCATGGCATGCTTGCGGATCCCAAAAGTTTTTAACCTCTTAGATCTTGGAACCTTTGGTTCTTGTTATGCTAGATGCTTAATAGTTCATGGTAAAAAGTTTTACTTTGAACATGTAGGAGTATTTGTGGTCCAATAGGAATGTAGTCAAACGAAATCATAATTTTTATAGGGATGCTACATCAAAGGTGGTTTTTTCACACCACAATGTCCAAGTCCTTAGGGAAAAAACTTTAAAGTCAAGGGAGGGTTCCCACGGTAGCCCCCCCCCCCCCCCCCCCCCCCCCAACCCCAATTTCTCTACTAGCTTCTTCTCCTCGATTGAGGCACCGTTCAGATTTCAAGCAATCACGAGCACACAACTCTGTCGTGGCATCCAAGGGAAAACAAGTCAGTTGATTCAAAAAATCTACCAATAATCAAAGTACTGGACATCTCTTTTCAAAGTAGAAATTCCACTTTGGCAACAAGTACAAATGCCTTGGCATTCAAGCAGTGGCATCTATACAACCGATGGCAAGTAAAGGGAAGCTCAACAACAATGGATTGAATACGTTACAATTTTCTTCAACAACCATTTACAACTCTAATACATAATTATCACGGCTAATTATTGGCATCTACGGTGCATACTAAGGCTTTGAGCATCTTGAGTAAAGGTACTTCTCTTTCTCTCGCTAGCACTACACATAGACGCCATGGATTTTGACATCAATATGACTTTTTTCTTTTAGCACCATACACCCGATCCTCTCAATGACGGCTCACGACTGGATACTCTCACCAAGGGTACCCGTGTAGCTATGGAAGGAGATGATGCTTATGAATTGCTTGATATTCAAAAATTTTGGTCACTTCAAGCACGCATGTTTGTGATGGAAAGGAATTTTGCATCTCAAATGAAATGTTAGTAAATTATCCACTTTAGTAGTGCAATTTATGCAACAGTAAGCCAAGGGCTCTGTTGATACACACATGCACAAGTACATATCCAATCAAGTGCAGGGTCCTCATGGTCAGGGACAAGGTCCCCCTTCAGATTCTGTGCACTCTCTCATTCCAAAGGAGCTGGACGATTTGTTGAAAAATACAAAGCAACCAACTTTTAACAGAGAGGAACAAGAGCGCAATAAGGATGCGGGGAATATCTTTCTCATCAAGTGGGAAGGAATTTACGATCTACGTACGGTGCACCTTGTGGATATAGGCAGGGCACTGGAGACAAATCTCGCACTAAAAGGCAAGGCCTATAAATGGTGGATGTCTCTCAAGGAGAATAACATCATACCACAGGCTTAGGCAAGGCACTGTAGACAAGTCTGGCACTGGTGGAAGGCAAGTCCTATAAATGGTGGATGTCTCTCAAGGAGAAGTACATTATACCACAAACTTGGAAAAACTTTGAGGCTATATTTAGAAAGGAATTTCTACCCACAAATGAGGCAAACATAAATTGGTCGGAGATAAGATTTCCATGCGATAACATACATCATTGCTGGAATATATCTCGCACTATCGGGATGTTATCCTCAACTTGGAAGAAATTAGATACCTTTCAGCAAGTGCGTGGGTTTATATGCGGTCTAACACCAGAGCTTAAGAAGCATGTCAAGACTCAGGATCCCAAAACACTTGAGGAGGCCATAGTGCAAGATCACATCCACGATGATCCTGATGATAAGACGCCACACATTACTCACGCGTCTGACAATACACATGGTAAAAAAATGCACACAACATGGACACAATAAAATAAATTTTATAGTAGTCGACTCAGAGGCGGCCAAGAAACCCAAGGAGTCTAGAGTGCCTCTCTCTACAAAAGAATTTGAGACAACAAAAAAGAAAAAAAATATGTTTTCATGCTTAGGAAGCGGCCATGGCAAAAAGGATTGTCCTAAGGGAAAATTTATTGGCCACAACAAGAAGAAAGCAAGGAGCTAGTGCATATGCACGGATCTATTCAAGGACACATGGTGCGTATCTTGGTAGATGGCGGTGCTACACACAATTTCATTAACTACGGGTTAGTGAAGCGGTTCAAGGTACCCCAAACTCTAAGTTCCCACCGTTACAAGGTAGCAATGATGAACGGCTATGATGCAGAGGTGTGGGACACTCAAGGAGAAAGCAAGGAGCTAGTGCATATGCACGGATCTATTCAAGGACACATAGTGCGTATCTTGGTAGATGGTGGTGCTACACACAATTTCATTAACTACGGGTTAGTGAAACAGTTCAAGTTGCCCCAAACTCTAAGTTCCCACCGTTACAAGGTAGCAATGATGAATGTCTATGATGATGAGGTGTGGGACACTCAAGTGAGAGCTATACCATTGGAAATTCAAGGGTATACCACATCCTTGGATTCTAAAGTTATGAATATGGAGAGGGTAGATGTGGTACTTGGTTGAGAATGGTACCATAGCCTAGGACTATCACTTAAGCATAGCTACAAGCACACCAATCTGATGTGTGAATCCCATGGTGCATATGTATTATTGTTAGGAGAGAAGGATGTGCCTTCGTCACCCACTGATATGTACAACAGAGCTTATGAAGCTCACTTTTGATAATGAAATAGAAGATTTTTTCTTGTGTTACTCTTTATTTTCTTTTAAATGTTGATTCTGTAAAAAATTTCTCAACACCGCATGATTCTCTCTCTTCTAGCAATGGCTACTACTCTCTCTCCTCAACAAGCAAAAGTTAGTGAATTAAAAGATTTGTTAATGGAATTTCAAGATTTTTTTCCTGATGATTTACCACCAGGATTATCGCTAACACAATTTGTGCAACATGGCATAGACGTGGTTGCAAGCATTAAACCTGTTAGCAAACCACCTTACAAAATGAGCCATTCTGAGTTTGTTGAGGTGGAACGTCAACTTGCTAACAATCTTAGAAAAGGTTATTCAACCAAGTTCTTTACCATGGGCTTCTCCTATCCTATTGGTGAACAAAAAGGATCGTAGCATGTACATGTGTGTTGACTACCGTGGTTTGAATGTGATAATTGTTAAGACAAAGTACCTATTAATTACCATGAGTGGATGAGTTGTTTGACAAGGTCACTCATGCTTGTATTTTCACTAAGATAGACTTGCGGTTAGGATATCACCAAGTAGGAATTTGACTTGCTGAAATACCTAAAACTGCTTTCTGAACAAGGTTTAGACATTACGAGTTTTCGATTATGCCTTTGGGTTAACCAATGCACCCGCAAATTTCAAGACGCAACTTTACACAACAAACTGACTCGAAGGGTCAAAAGGCCAGGTGGGCTAAGATTCTTCAAGAGTATGACGCAAAGCTTCAATATCATAAAAGACGATACAATGTGGTGGTTGACGCTCTTAATCATATTCCTGAGATCAACTCTTTCTGTTCACGAAAATTCAAAGTGAGTTTTTGGATTCTCTGGAGGGAAAAGATGAGACGACGCATCCTCCAAAGTGTGGAGCCATGTGCAAATGATGGATCCTTCTCACTTCAATGTTGGAATTGTATTTTTAACCTCCACACCCATCTCCTCTCTGTTGAGTGATGAACTGCAAAGATGAAAGAATTTCTCCATCGATAATGGATACCTACTCCACAAGGGGAGAGTTTGTGTACCAACGAATGTTGACATTCGGCGCCAAATTATTTATGAATGTCACAATAGTCCAAGTGCAGGGCACCCTGGAATTAAGAAGACTTATGCTCTTGTACAACGACAATTTTACTGGCTAGGTTTACACGGTCATGTTCAAGACTATGTCTTGCATTGCCAAAAATGTCAAGTTAACAAAGTAGAGCACCTGCAAACAAGAGGTCTCTTGCATCCACAAGAGATTCCTCATGTGCTAAATGGGAAAGTATCTCTATGGATTTCATTGTGGGTTTATCAACCACAGTACGAGGTCATGACTTGGTATGGGTGGTCGTAGATCGGTTGACTAAACTATGCAAATTTATTCCAACAAGGTCGACAATAAAGACTCCATAAATAGATAATTTATTTGTGGAAAATTTATACAAGTTGTGGATTTCCAAGTAGCAATGTAAGTTATTCTGATCCCAAGTTTAACACTCATTTTTGGAGGATTGTGTTTAAATGATTCGGTACACAACTCAACCCAAGTATAGCAGATCATCCTAAAATGGATGGTTAGACTGAATAAGTCAAGCAAGTGCTAGAGGATATGCTACGAGCATAAGTTAGCAAGAAACAATCAGAGTGGGAAGAGTATCTACCTCTTCTTGAGTTTTCTTACAAAAATGCTAAGCATGTCACGACTAGATTCAGTCCTATCATGCTAATGTACGGTTTTCAACCTAAGTCACCGGTTACAGTGGGGTTGGAAACTGAAAAGCTCAAGTAGGTTAAGGATTTTATTCAAGACAGTATGGATATGCTAAAACTTGCTCATCAAAATGTCCGATAAGCACATGATTGGTATAAGAAGTACGCTGATCAGAAACGTCGGCAAGCTACCTTTACGAAAGGGGAAGAGGTATTTTTGCGTGTGCCAGAGCATTTAGAAAGGTCAAAAACTAGTCCAACACCTAAATTATCTCTGAGATACTGTGGGCCTTTCAAGATACTCAAGCAAGTTGGTGATCGAGCTTACAACTCTCATTATCGGCGCATTCTTGTATTCATCCAGTATTTCATGTAAGTCATTTATGAAAATGCTTGCATGGGGATGACAATGTTATTGACCAACCGATTTTGGTTGATTTTGTTGAGCCTCCTACCCAACCACGTGAAACTGAACATATTTTAGACTATCATAATTTATGTAAGCGTCATCATGTGTGTCGAAAAGCTTTGGTCAAGTGAAAAGATCGATTGAAGAAGGTGCCACTTGGGAAAACATTAGTGTTCTTAAGAAGAAGTTTTCCACTTTTGTTTTCAAGGAAGAAAACACTTCTCCAAGGGGAAAGTAATGTCATGCCAATGGAAATCCTGGACATCAAGGACCTGGCCAAGGCCCGGCTATCAATCGGAAGGGAATCCTAGGCCATATGGCTATATAAAAGGAGGGTGGGCGGAGGATTTGTCAAGGCAATTCTAGGGTCCTCATAAGTTAATCAAATTGGGATGAAATAGTTAATGCACTACTAGTTTGAAATATTTTTCTTAATAGAAAAATTATAAATTATGCAATGCTATACATGAAAAGCATCTTATAATCCACAATACAAAGAGCTACTAGCACATTTCATTAAAAAGAAATTCTATCTCCATTACAAAGGTTAGAACTTGAATGGAATGAAAGATACACAAACATGAAAATGCACAAAGTACTTTAACTTCACAAGAATTCATTGATTTCATAGAAACATTCTTCTATTCCTATAAGAAAATTGGACTATGAACACAGGAATAGCGGAATTTAGAGAACTATAGTGAACATTTTTATGAGAATACTTTGAGAAAATAGAAAGAGAACTTGATTAGAGGTAGCAACATAACCATTATACCTAATTAGCTTGGAATGAACAATACTTTGCAAGAGAGAGAATTAGAGAACTTGACAACTATTGAGGACCAGATTTATGTGGAGCCGGTCCCCCTCCAAAAGGCTTTTGTATTACAGCTTCTCCCATAAAGAGAGACTTGGTACAATACAAGCTTTGTGTTCCTTGAGACCTTGATGGTGCAATGAAGATAGAGAGATTCGTGCACCACAATTATGCCCGTAACTCAATCTAATGAAAGCATTAACTTGTCCCCGGCTTCAGTCCCAAGACCTCAAACACTTTCGAAGGTGGAGAGAGCTGGTAGGGAAGAGGAAGAAGAAGTAACATACGAGAAATAGTAGTGTCATATCATACCATTACTCATAAATCTTAGCATAGCATAGTAGCATAGTAATGGAGATGAAGAAGATGGCAAGAATAGAATTGAAGGATGGCTCTTGGTTGGGTTTTCATTCCATAGCCAAGAGTGTTGGTGTAGGCTCTCAACTTCTCAAGCTTGGAGAAGGAGACGACTTGTGTGCACAACACACAATGGGGGAGTGTATGTGTGTAGCTTGTAGAGTATATGAGAGAGAGAGAGAGAGAGAGAGAGAGAGAGAGAGAGAGAGAGAGAGGATTCAATTTTGCTACTTTACTCTTGCTACAAGCCTATTGGATCAATCCTTGGGACAGCCAATGAATGGCTCTAGTCATAACAAGAAAGGGGTGTAGCACTTGAACAAGTGTTCTCCTTTTCTCCTTTGAGAGAAAGATCTTAATTATTTAACTGTAGCATTTGGACAAGTGTCCTCCTTTCCCCCTTTGAAATAAAGATATAAATTATTTAATTGTAGAATTTGGACAAGTTTCCTCCTTACCCCTTTGAAAGAGAGGGCTTGATAATGTCTAGATAATTGTTGAATTAAACTAAAATCTCTGGAACCCCTCTTTAGCCCAACCAATAGGATTCAAGCACACCATGTGGCTAAGCATAGGGAGATCCTGACATGTGTCCATGTGTCCCTTGAGAAAGGGGTACCCTTTGCGTGAGTAGGAGGTTAAGTCAAAGATTCCCCTAGCTTTGGGGCTCACCCCCTCCTTTGTAGGGTCTCTTTTTTACTCAAGCCCCTCAAGCACCTTACCCCCCATGCGTGGGAAGCTTCTCAAGCACCTTATTCATCAAGAATGACAAGCACCTCAAGCACCTTAGTGAGAAAGCACAACAAGCATGTTAAGAACCTTAGTCAGCAAGCGTGACAAGCACCTCAAGCACCTTAGTCAGCAAGCACGACAATCACCTCAAGCTTGGGTCAGTTTTCCACGTCAAACTTATCCCTAGCTTGCGTAAAGTCCTAGGTCTAATGACTTCTAACACTAACCTTTGGAGGTCTTTAATGAAGCTAACCCTAAGGTTTTTTAAGCTCCATTAGTTGGCATTTCTCTTTGCTAGACCATCTCCCATTTGGATCCATTGCCTGTGGTCCCGTGCTGCGATAAATCTAAAAGCTAATGTCTTTATTCTAACTCTTGTTCTCATTTATTCTCCCACATTACATGATTAGTTTAATATGAGAAAATCATTTGGGCTAGTTAGATATTAGATTTTATGACATTATCTCTCTCTTGAAATCATAGTCGTTCTCAACTATGAGGTAGAGGAGATAAAGTCTTAGTCATTAGTCGAAGTTTCTTAGTGGGTAGAGGATCCCTTTTTACCCTACGACATCATTCCAAAATGGATGACTAATCCATTTGATGCTTGGGAGACTTAGCTGCCACAAGCATGTTTACTCTTGAGTCCATATCATATTTCCAAAGTAGAGTGATAAATTCTACTTGGTGTTTGAGAGATGTCGACATCACAAACATGATTCTAAGCAAGCATACTATTTAAATTTGTGCACAATAAAAAGAGAACTAGTCTTATAAAACATTGTTCATTTAAAAAGTATTTGCATATGCTTACTCTAACACTAGAATGGTAACAGGACACTTATATGTCCTTGGACACTTTTGTGTCCTGTTAAGTGACCATTTTGCTTGAATTATCTAAAGAGTATGAAAATGAATTTCTAGGTGCTATATATCCACAAAGTTTCCTTATGAGCTGAAAAAAACTTAGCATTTTTTTTGGAGTATCGATCTCACCATTAACCTTACTCTTGCACAACATTTTTGAACCTAAACTGTGTGAAAAAACAGGTCCTGTTTTTGGCTTTTTTTCATTTTTTGTCAACTATACCACTCTAAAATTCATTTTTGTGAGGTTTAGATAGCTAGAGGTTAGGCTTCATAGTTCTCAACATGTTTTGATGCTTGTAGGGAGAGCTAAGTGTTAAAATTGAACGTTATGACCAATTTACAAGAATTGCATAATCCTGTTTTTTGGCCAAAATTAGCACTTTTATGATTTTTTTGGTGGCTTTCTTGATATCCAGATTCAATTTTGATTGTGTAAGTGTAATGTATAACATAAAGCTAATCTTCCTTGCGTTTTGGGGGACCTAATATGCTATATAGCATAGTATATGATGATGGTTGAGTTTTTTGATTGCTGAAGAATACGATACATTTTAGAGTAGAAAGTATAACTTTCTCAATATTGCTAGTCTCTTAGGCCAATTGTGTGTATTTTGTAGGTAGTAACCATATCTAATAATAGACTACAAACTTGGCTAGATATTGAGTAGTTTCTATGGGTTTCTAGAGGTCATAATGCTAAACCCAGTTTTTTCGTGTTTGCTGTATTTAGCACTTTATCATTGCCTCCAAGGCTCCAATTGTAAGAGATCCATTATCCTTTTGAGATGCTCCATGGCTCCTTTTGAATCCAAAGGCCCAAAGGGAACTAAGAAAACATGTATATAGTATGTGTATTGAGCGTGACTATAGAAACTTTGATGATAGGTCCGCAGAATAAACAAAAATACAACTTTTTTGTACCTATTATTTTTGCCCAAAACAAAATTAGTGAGGTAAAAGAAACCATATGTTTTGGTCACCAACCCATTGAAGTTAACGGGGCATTTTATCTCATGTCCTACAAAAATCCCCACTCTTATTTATATGCAATCAACCGTAAGAAATTGTTGTTTTGGGCAAAATGCATTGGTCCATCAAGTTTGGAGGCTTGTAGTGACCAAGGGATGAGAAAAAATACCAGTTTCTCATTTTTTCCACATGTATTAGTTATTGAACTATAAGCTCATGAAAGGATTTTTCAAAATGAGTGGATCTACTATGGTTTTGGAAATTTTTCCCAAAACCCTGAAAGGACACTTTTATGTCCTGTTAGGTTACCATTCTAGTGCTAAGGCATCATTGTAAGCTTGACAAGGTTCATACTATCCTTAAGCTAGGTTCCTTGCATCCATCTAGCATCTTTAAAATGATAATTCTTAAACTTAATAAGATATCGTTGGATAATCTTACCATTTCTTAATACATTGTCTTCATGTCGTAGGATGGAATTAGATTGAAGTACCTCTTCTTGATCTTTGGTTTTTGGAGGGTCTGCAACTATTACTTCTTTTGGTGGTGCTCCTTTGTAAGGCTTAAGTAGGCTCCCATGGAAAACATTGTGCATGAGCCAATGGTTGGGAAACTTTAATCGATAGATAAGCCATCTCATTGATTGGCTTAAGAATTTAAAAAGGACCATAGTATGTTTTTGCTAGTTTAACATAATACTCTTGGTGGCCCGTAGGATTCTTGCCCATAGTATGCCTAAGATGGGCCTTGAGAAACTTTAGCAAGACTCAATCATTTTCTTTGGAAAATATTCTTGTAAGTCTTGGCTATATTCATCAGCCAACAGTGAAGATCTTCCTATGTACTTTAAGTAGTAAGGGACTTTTGGCTCTTTCCTCTTTAACCTCGATAGGTGCTTTCTCCATAGAAATATATACAATGTCATTGTACGCATACTCTATGTCTCTACTCCTTGAAGATTAGGTTGAATCCCTCTATGCCCCACATTGGGAGGAGCATGGGATTCATACATCAATTTCTCTCATGAAGAGAGAGAGTAACACTTAGCATATTGCCATGGAGAAGATAACCATCTTGCAAACTGAATGGTTCTACTTTCTTCCCTAAGGCAAGGGCTGAAATTACATCTTTAAAATTGGGGTCACTAGCATACTCATCTCTCATAGAAGATAGATCATTGTGAGTTGCTATGGACGCTGCATTGGCTCTTGACTGTCGTGATAATGCATCAGCTACTTTATTATGCTTGCCAGCAATGTGAACAATATGAAAATTGAATTGCAAAAGAAAATTTTCCCACCTCATTTGTTTGTCAGAGAACTTGGTTTGCATCATGAAGTACTTAAGATTTTGGTGATATGTGCGTATGATGAATGGAGTCCCCAAAAGATAGTGCTTCCATGTGTCGAGGGCATGTAGGACAGTTAGTAGCTCCTTCTTGTAGATGCCCAATACTCGCTCATCGGAATTGATTCTTTGACTCTCATATGCTATGGCATGCCCTTCTTGAAGCCAAAATGCTCCAAGGAAATCTCTACAAGCATCACATTGGACCTCAAATGGCTTTGAGAGATCCGGTAGTGTGAGCACAAGTTGAGAGATAAGCTTCTCAAAATCTTCTTGCTCTTTTGTAGTCCATGAATACTTAACTTTCTTTTTTGTTAAGTCATGTAATGGGCATGCTATTAGCGATAATTTTTCTATGAAGCGTCTATCGTATGCACACATACCTATAAAGATTTGTAGCTCCTAAAGATTCCTTGGATTAGGCCATCCTTTTATTACCTCCAGCTTTGTTGGATCCATACGGGTGCCATCTTTAGAGATAATGTGACCTAAATATTGAATGTCTTGTAGGAAAAATTCACTTTTCTTTTGATTAATGAAAATTATTCTCTGTCACAACTTGAAAGATTACCTAGAGGTGTCGCTTATACTCCTCAAGAGAATTTGAGTGGCCAGAAGATATTTGTTTATCATGAGTTTGAGTGTGGTTGGAGCATTTTTCAGGCCAAAACTTGTAACTTATCAAATAGATCTTCTACCTATGGAACGGAAAATCTTTTTTTTTTATATAGTGATCCTATTTAGTGCTCTATAGTCGACACACATGTGATATGTGCAGTTTTTCTTTTGCACTAAAAGTATTGGTGAAAAGAATGGAGAGGAGCTAGGCCTCACCATCCCTTTTTCCACCAATTCCTGCACTTGCCTCATGATCTCCTCTTGTTGATCTTGTGAAACTCAATAAGGAGGTTTATTAGGCGGTGAGCTTCCTAATAAAAACTCTATTGCATGGTCATCATCCCCTCATTTTGGAGGTAGCTGACTAGGGATGTCATCAATGAAAACATCTTGGAATCCATTTAGGAAATTAGACAACTCTAATTCCTCTCGATTCTCTTTTTTGCTACTTGTGAAAACATTAGAATCATTTACATATTCTCTAATAAAAATCATACACTAAAAAATAGAGCTTTTCATTGACTTATCAAAAGCAATCATCTTTACCAGGAATATGGTGTTCCTCGACTCATTAGCATCTATGTACATAGATTTTTCCCTGTAAGTGAAATAGATTCTCCTTTTACGGAACTTCATGTTGGCAGCCATGCGGTTGAACCATGGTGCCCCTAGGATGACATCCTCATGTTGGAGAGGGGAGATAAAAAATTCTTCTTTGTCGACCTAGCTTTGGACATGAAGCTTCAACTTCCCAATCAAAGGGAGAAACAGAGGCTTTCTATCCCTTGAAAGCTCCATCATGAGTTATAGTATCTCCCATCTCAAAAGCTTGTATGCCCAGCTTTGTGGCCAACTCCATTGATATGAAGTTGTGAGTAGAGCCAGGGTCAAAAAGGATGAAGGCATCATGCTTCCTCATCTTTCCCCAAGAATAGGAAAGGGATGACCCTTTGCAATGGGAATCCTCTTTTGGATCTTCGACAGTGGAAACTCTAGGAGTCCAATTGCGTGCATTTATTTTGGGGCAAGAACGATAGCTATGTCCTTTCTCCCCACACTTAAAGCATTTATGATCATTTCGAAAAGCCTCAGATATTCAAGGGAGAGTTTTTTTAAACCTTTATAGACTCCCTTATCCTTGGTCTTGTTGTTGTTGTTGTTGGATTTGCCTTGGGAAGAACTTTAAGCATTGTTCTTCCCCTTTGAATCATTTTGATCTTTGTTTTTCATGAGCTTGGCAATCCTCTTATCCTCTTGTTGGAAATTAATACGAGAAGCAACCATAGTGTGGTGGATGACTTCGGTGATAGAACCAGGCCGTTGTGAGTTGACATACTCGGTCATTTCTTTAGGTAATCCTGTAGAAAATTGTTGCTTTTTCTCAATGAAGTCTATCTTTTGAAAGATTGTAGCTTTGAGATGTAAATACCAAAACTTGTCCACATATTTGTGGATAGACTCATTGGAGGGTAGCCTCAAACTCCTCCATTCGGTGAGCACTTTATCTTTGGCGTCGCTTGTAAGGAATTTCTTCACAATGGAAATTTGTGGAGTTTTCCATGTTTTTGGAGCTTTGTCGTTGCCCCACGAAGGCTAGCCCACCATTGATGAGAATATTTTTGAAAGTCCATAGCTACATGACGTAGCTTGGAGAATTCAGTGCAGCCCTCGTCTCCAAAGTCCACATCAGATGTTGTTGAATGAAGGCCAATACTTTGTCAATAGCACCAAAGGTGCCATCATAGGTGAGAAAAGAGATGCTCTTTCCTCCCTCCTTGAACTTTTTAAGCTTGTAGGACCTTTTCCAAGCAGAAAGGGATTTGTGATGTCCTCTCCTCTTGTATTCTCTAGGAGAATAGC
This sequence comes from Adiantum capillus-veneris, assembly GCF_014529385.1. Lineage (NCBI taxonomy): Eukaryota > Viridiplantae > Streptophyta > Polypodiopsida > Polypodiales > Pteridaceae > Adiantum > Adiantum capillus-veneris. The sequence goes on from NW_028221793.1 coordinate 40,787, forward strand.
CGCTGCTTTCATCGGAAGAGGAGGAAGGTGATGAAGAAGGAGAAGAGGGTGACGTCTTTCTTGCCTTTTTCTTCCTTTTTTTCCTCTCTTCTCTTTTGGAGTGACAAGGAGAAGGACTATAGGATGATCTTTTCCGCTTGGGAGGAGTTGGGGACGCCGAGACCACCGTCTTCATGGAGCCACATCTTCAAAGGAATTTGGCGATTCACTTTTTTCTCATTCATTGGATTCCTCCTCTTCTATTATCAGGGAATCTTCTTTTTGAAGTCTCAACAAGAGGCTTCCTAATCTCTCTCTCTTCTTGGAGAGGTAGGGAAATCCCATAAGCACAAAGTTGTTGGGTAACTTTGGCTTGCAAGCCAGGGTTGCCCGTAGCTTGTTGCAACCTAACAAGATATTTCACAAACATTGGGGCATCATCAGTAGCACCTTTATGTGCAAAATCAAAGTTTTCAATATTCATTCCACTCTCTTTATTGTTAAGTATGGAGCCTGATTTACCCTTGTAATTTTCTGTGGTAAAAGCGCACATTTGTAAGGCCCCCATTATGAGGAGAAGCCATCGTGCGTGAAGGAAAATCACTCACCGGAAACCAAAATTTTCACGGAAAAAAATCAGGGGCAACTTTAAAGGCCTCGGGGACGGAGGCCCCCGAGACTTTTTTTTTCGCCGGAATATTATGGCCGGACGGCGGCCGGAAAGTGGTCGGAAAACAACCGGTCGGTTGGCCGGTGGCCGGTAGTCAATGGCCAATGGGTGGTGGTCGGAAGTCAATGGCCGGTGGCCGGTGGCCGAATTCAATGGCCGGTGGCTGAATTCAAAAGCGGACTTTTCTTCTCAAGGGCGGCCACACATGGGCGGATTGGAGGGTCCGATTTGGACTTATTCGCACAAGGGCGGCTACACATGGCTGTCTCTCATAAAAGAGGGCAGCCCTTTTGGCCTATAAAAGGAGGCCATTTCTACACACATTTCATAGTGTGAAGTTGATGCAACAAGGTGAGTGTGAGGTGGTGAGAGTGAAGCAAGGCGGGAGCTCTATCAAGGGTTTAATCCCTTTGTAAACTACTTCTTCTTTTGAAGTACTAAAGCCATTGAGTGGCTGCTTTCCCATGGACGTAGCCCACATTGGGTGAACCACGTATATCGTGTGTACTCTCTCTCTCTTTCTCTCTACTCTATAATCTCGTTTATATAAATCTGTCTCTCTCCATTAAGTAATCTACTAAATTATCTATTTAGCTACGTCTTATTTCCTAACATTTATTATTGTCAGCCATGCTAACTAAATTTATGTATATACTACTTTCTGCTTTGGTACCCTCATAAACCTTAGTTGTTACTCTTCTTTACCTTTGAAAATTAGCTCTCAAGTAGCCACACCCATGGTTTATAGACTATTGATTGCAAAGAGTAGTGGAGAGGGTCTAACATTTCTTGGTTGATTATGGTTCCCGTTGAGCTTGCTAATAGCTCAATAATGGTAAAGCCAAAGGCAAAAGGCAAGCCCGAAAGAATCCATTATTAAGTATATAGTTTCCAACGGTGTACCTCAAGTTAAGTCCTTTTCAACCAAGTTAATAGATCCTTGTCCCACTTACCCTCTTGCAATGAACATGTTCAACCTTTAATGGAAAACTTAAGGACCTCTCTTCTTAAGCAGAAAAGAGAAACCAATAGCTATGATACCAATGTAACGGAATTGGACTATAAACATTGAGAATAGTGGAAAATTTAGAGAATTGTAGTGAGCATTTTTATGAGAATACTTTGAGAAAATAGAGATAGAACTTGATTAGAGGTAGCAACGTAACCATTTTACTTAATCTTCTTGGTATGAACAGTACTTTGTAAGAGAGAGAGTTAGAGAACTTGACAACTTTGAGGACCAGATCTATGTGGAGCCGGTCCCCCCTCCAAAAGGATTTTGTATTATAGCTTCTCTCATAAAGAGAGATTTGGTACAATACAAGCTTTGTGCTCCTTGAGACCTGGTGGTGCAATGAAGATAGAGAGCTTCATGCACCACAATTATTTTTGTAACAACTCAATCTAATGAAAGCATTAGCTTGTCCCCGGCCTCAGTGCCAAGACCTCAAACACCTTTGAAGGTGGAGAGAGCTAGCAGAGAATGACGAGAGGGAAGAGGAAGAAGAATTAACATACGAAAAAGAGTAGTGTCCTCTCATACGTATCATTACTCACCATAAATCTTAGTTAGTAGCATAGTAATAGAGATGAAGAAGTTGTCAAGCATAGCATTGAAGCATGGCTCTTGGTTGTATTTTCATTCCATAGCCAAGAGTGTTGGTGTAGGCTCTCAACTTCTCAAGCTTGGAGAAGGAGATGACTTGTGTACACAATACACAATGGGGAGTATGTGTGTATCTTGTGGAGCATATGTGTGTGTGTGTGTGTGTGTGTGAGAGAGAGAGAGAGAGAGAGAGAGAGAGAGAGAGAGAGAGAGAGGATTTGATTTTGCTACTTTACTCTTGCTACAAGCCTATTGGCTCAAGCCTTGGGCTAGCCAATGAATGGCTCTAGTCCTAACAAGCAAGTTTCTCCTTTGAGAGAAAGATCTTAATTATTTAATTGTAGCATTTGGACAAGTGTCCTCCTTTTCCCCTTTGAGAGAAATATCTTAATTATTTAAGTGTAGCATTTGGACAAGTGTCCTCCTTACCCCTTTGAGAGAGAGGGCTTGATAATGTCTAGCTAATTGTTGGATTAAACTAAAACCTCATTGGACCCCTCTTTAGCCTAGCCAATAGGAATCAAGCAAACCATGTGGCTACGCATAGGGAGAGCTTGACATGTGTCCATGTGCCCCTTGAAGAAGGGGTACCCTTTGGGTGAGTGGGGGTTAAGTCAAAGATTCCCCTAGCTTTGGGTCTCGCCCCCTCCTTTGTAGGGTGACTCAAGCCCCTGTAGCACCTTACCCCCATGCATGGGAAGCTTCTCAAGCACCTTAGTCACAATAACAATGAGAAGCACCTTAAGCTTGGGTTGGTTCCCACCTCAAGCTCAGTCCTAGCTTGCCTAAGGTCCTAGGTCTAAGGACTTTTAACACTAACCTTTGGAGGTCTTTAATGAAGCTCATATATTATTCCAACTCTTGTTCCAGAATATTCTCCCACATTAAATGATTAGTTTAATATGAGAAAAAATCATTTGGGTTAGTTAGATATTAGATTTTATGACAATTCCCAATACAAAGGTTAGCACCTTTAAGAAAATCTTATGTTGTGGTTAAGAGACATTTACAGGTTGACTTATCCTCAGGTTGTAAGGGGGAAGATTAAAAAAAATTACCTTTCTTCTAGGTAACATAGTCATCAAATAGCTAAGCCTAGAGCTATTATAATCGAGTATTACAAATTATATTGCATATTGCTTAGATTGTATGCATTGTGGATATGCTACTATTATTAGGTGGTGGAGAATGTTGGCTATGGCACTCTGGGACAAATGAATGCTAACAAGGGTACACAATGGCATAGGCACATGATGGCAGACATGGGTGATGATGGAGGCATTGATGGGAGCAAAGCGAACACCGAACCCCGACGGCCTCTAAAACACCGGGGACCGAATGGCGCGCCTCGAGCCTATCATGGTAAAGCAAACAGGGGGCACCACCTAGCTCAGCGGCTAGGACGCAAACAACACACCACCATACAAAGTTTTCATCCCAAGAGAGATGGATGCTTGGAGTAATGATGAAGAGGAAAGGGAATGAGATCAAGTGAGAGAGAGAGAGGGTGAGGGAGGGGTATAGCGTCTTAGTACTTAGGCACCACAAAAGGATGGCGAATCCGCACACCCTTCACACATACACAAGCTCACTCCAAACACAAGACTAGGTGGCGATTCCGCACACCTCACATGGGCAAAACATTGCAAGAAAACATACTCACAAAACCTCAAGCTTTATTTAGAGAATAAGGCGATGAGATGGGGAGCATAGGGTAGGGGAATGAGAAGGGAGAGCGTGGTAGAGCACATGGCGGATAGGTGGGAGTTGATGGCGCAGACTCGCACGAGGGTTATGGCCATCATCCTTCATTTAGTTTCCCTTCATCTTCCATAGCCCAAGGGTGTAGAGGTCATGCTCAAGACGAGCATGGTGATTGTGGTGATGGTGATGGTGTGGGTTGTGTGTGTGCACTAGGCACACAAAGTGCATAGTGTACTCTTTGATGGTGATGGGTGTGTGTATTTAGTGTGATGGTGACCCCTCTTTATATAGGGGAGGAGGGGGAGGAATTCCAGAATTTAGAAATGAAGAAATCATTATCTACATAGGCCATGTGACTGTGGGCCCCACTTGTCTGGTTGTGTGTATATGTGCCAGAACAGCAGTCTCATGAGAGAGAGAGACTAAGACAGAGAGATGGGTTGATGAAAAAAAGTGAGAGGTGACATGGAGAATAAAGTAATTACAAGAGGGAGAGAAGGGAGTGTGTTCAGAGGTGAATCTGTGTGCAGATGTGTGTGAACACAAGACAAATCAGGTAACCACCAGGTGGGGATGGGTCTGTGGGCACCTTTTTGAGTGAAACTGAGTGTGTGTGAGTGTGGGAGGTTATTTAGCTACAAGACAAGAGATATGGCGCCCTTTAGAGAGAGAGAGGGGGGTATTTGGGTCATGGGATATGATAGGAGAGAGAAAGAAGGGGTGGGTGGGGTATACTATTTTGGAAGATAGGGTAAGTTGCATGTGAGTTAGGGTGCATTATTGGTGAGAGGTGGGATAGCTTGAGGGGAGAGAGAAAGGAGAAAGGACAAGGGAAGAGAGAGGGGGTTGACCTTTTGAGTGGAGGAGAGGAAAAGGGACACCCCGGCGGGCAACAGTGAAGAAAAAGGAGGCAAGGTGGGGATGGGCTACCCCGCAGGCATGAGGTGGCCTATTTTACCTTTCTTATATATTTACATAATCATACTTTATTTTTTTTCTTACTTTTTCCAATGCCTTTTATCACTCCCTCCATAAGAGGGGGTTTTCATGGGGTGGGGACGAGAGAAGAGGGGTATGGGAGCTTGGCTTGTGAAAAGCCCCCATCATTAGCCCTCCCCTTTTGGCTAGAGGCATTCATGTCTCTAGCTCATCTGCTTGATCATTATCGTCGGAGGTGGCGGCTGATGGTGTGTCCTCATCTAGAATGTCAATTGGTGGAGCCTGGTCAAATCGAAGAAAATAAGGTTTAAGTCGCCAACCATTTACCGTGTTTTATGAAGTTTTCCATCAGCCTCCATAAGCTGGTAGCTTCCATTGGCATACTTTTTCCTGATGATGAAAGGGCCTTCCCATCGGAGCAGGAGTTTCTTATCCTTGCGCGTGTCGAAGCGATTGTCATAGCGGAGCACCAACATTCCTTTCTTCAATTCTTTTTTCTAGAGATGCTCGTTAAAGCTAAGCCGTTTATGCTCTGCTTGTGCTGCATAATAATTTATTGCTTCTTCTCTGTCCAGTTGCAGTCTTTCCAAGTTGATGATGTGATCTCTCAAATGCATGTTGGGTTGTTGAAGTTGGCTTGCAATTACTCTGAGACTTTGTAGTTGCACTTCAATGGGCAAGATTGCTTCCTTACCAAATACTAGATGATACGGTGTGAATCCCAAGGATGTATGAAATGAAGTTCTGTAGGCCCAAAAAGCTGGTAGTAGATACTTATCCTAGTCTCCGGGATGATTGTTTACCTGTTTGGTAATAATTTTAGAAACCATTCCATTTACCTTTTCAACTAGGCCATTACATTGAGGGTAATATGGTGAAGAGTGCCTCCTTGTAATGCCCAGTTTCTGCATTAATTCTCCTACCAAGTCTGCTCTGAAACCTGGCCCTCTATCAGAGATGATCTCTAAAGGTGTGCCAAACCTACAACATATGTGCTCGTAGATAAATTTAGCTACCTCTACCGCTGTGATTCTAGTGGTGGCTGTAGACTCTGCCCATCTAGTCATGTAGTCGACCCCCATGATAATGTAGAATTTTCCTGAGTTGGCCCTAGGTAATGGCCCAATGGCATCGATACCCCATTTTTCAAATGGGCCATATGAGAGAATAGGTGTCTGTGGTTCAGGCATAAGTGACCTAGTGCCGGCCTTTTGACACAACTTACACGTTTTGCACCAATGGTGTACATCATGGTTGAGGCTAGGCCATATGAAGCCTGCCTGCAAGATTTTCCTACTTGTTATGTCTAGGGCAAAGTGACCACCATAAACCCCGTCGTGACAACTAGCAATTACTCCCGTGATTTCCTGAGAGAGAGGGACCTTCCTGAGTATTTGGTCCTTACCCTTACAATACAAACCGTCATTGATGAGTCGATACCTTGTGGCCTTCCGCGTCAGCCATTGCTTCTGTCCCTTTGTTAAATCTGATGGGCATTCCCCTGTTTCCAAAAAATGCATGATGTCAGGCAAGGCATCACTTCCTTGAAATAGAGGGAGCTTTAGTTTTATTGCTCCAACCACCACTTCCTGTAGTCTTTCACTTGCTAGGGCATCTGCTTCTTGGTTTTGAGCCCTTGGGATATGGTGTATTTGAACTTCTTCAAACTTACCCAACAAGGTTTTTACACCACTTAAGTGAGTCCTTAAACTAGGATTCTTGCATTCCATGCTCCATGCCCATTTACTTGCCTTACCAGAAGTAGAGCATCCCCAAATACATTAAGGCGTTGTACACCTTGCGAGACGCACCATTGTAGACCCTTGGTTAGTGCTGCATACTCAGCTTCATTGTTAGAATGTGAATCTAACAATTGGCCCAACGAAAATACCTTTGTCCCTTTGTCATCAAAGACCACTATGCCTGCAGCTGCTTTGTCGGACGCTCGCTTGTAGGCTCCATCAAAGTAGAGAGAGTATGCTCCTTCTACCATCGGTACTGGAGCTAATCGGACTTCTCCTTCCTTAGATTGCTTCTCCTTCCTTTCAAAGACTTGGTAGGTCATGAGTCCCCCCAAACTTGCCCTTGTCGTGCTTTCTACCTGTACCGTTTAGTCAAACTCTTGCAGACGAACTAGCCATTTAGTAATTCTAGCAGACACATCCATGTGTTGTACAACATAGGGAAATATTTCATCCATGGTTAGAATCACAAATTGCTTAGGCAGCAAATATGACCTAAACTTTGTAGTTGCAAATCTAAGAGCTAGGACTAAGTGTTCCACATGGCGAAACCTTTCTCTCCTGCTGTCATCATTTGACTAGAGAAGTAGATTGTCCTCATGAAAGATGTCGTCGTATCCTTTTGGAGTAGCACAGCCCCCAATGAGTCATCACCAACACTTGAGGTGACATAGAATTTTTCATCCCACTTAGGTGGTGAGATAGTTGGCAGAGTGGCTAAGACCTCCTTTACCTTGTTGTAGTGATGTTCACTTTCCTCGTTCCAAGTGAAAGTTGATCTTTGAGTGAGTTGTTGCAGTGGTAGAACAAGTTGTGATAGTAGATGTATGAATCTACTTAAATATCTCACCTTTTGTAAAAAGAGACTAGTTGACCTGCGGTCGTTGGTGAAGGTAGGGCTATGAGTGCGGACACCTTACTTGGGTCGGTGTTGATACCTCTTGCTGAAATTTCATGGCCTAGTAGAATGACTTTACTCTCCCCAATGTGACATTTATCCACATTTAATTGCCCACCTAGGCTATGCAACGTGCCAAACCTTCAGTTACCTTTTCTAAATGTGAAATACGGGAGCTATATATACAAAAATCATCAATGAACACCCTTATGGATGTTCCAAAGAACGGTTGAAAAACATATGTGACATATCTTTGGAATGTGGCAGGTGCATTTGTGAGACCAAATGGCATAACCCTGTATGCAAAACAACCCCATGGAGTGATAAAAGTGGTTTTTAGTTTATCTTCCAAGGCTATGCGTATTTGAAAGTATCCTGAATAACCATCACAGACGGTATAGCATTCAAAACCCGCTACTTCATTCAAAATTTCATCCAAGAAAGGGAGAAAGTGGTCTCTCTTTGTAGCTGCATTTAGTGGTTTGTAGTCAACACAGACCCTCCACTTACCATTCTGTTTAGGCGTCACCACTACGGGCAACACCCATTCTGAGTTTTCTACAGGATAGATGAATCCCGCCTCCAGCAGTTTCCTTACCTCGGCCAAGAGTGCCTTTTCTTGTATGACCCCCAGTCGTCGTAGCTTTTGCACAACTGTTTTACCCCTTCCTTCAGCTTAATATGATGTTCCACCACTGTAATGCCTATGATTCTTTCATAGTTGTCAATGAACAGGTTAGGAAATCCCATCAACATTTGCAAAAAACTATCTTTCTCCTCAAGTGTTAATTCCGTAGACAACATACCCTTCAACCTACTTCCTCCTAGGCCAGGTGATTTGCTCTCCTCTTCATTGGGTTGCCCTTTTGGTGATGGATCACCAGTTGTGCTTACCCTTTGTGGATCCTTCATAATGATACCCATCACATCAATGGAACTGTCACTTTCGTCGGTGGATGTGGTCTCCTCCTCAGAACCGGAAGATTCGCTAGTGGTTTTATCTGCCGATGTTTCCAGATTCATTTGCTTCTGCTTGCCAATCCTCATGTCGTAGTAGATTGTCTCCCCTTTCTTACCGGTCATGCGTAGAAGGCCAGTACCCCAGTCTTGTTTTGCCTTCATGGCCATCAACCATGGCCTTCCCAAAATTAGTGAATAGCCCTCCCCCTTAGTAGCATTACAAAAACATCTACCTCTACCTCAGTGTTGAAAGCTTTGATTTTCACGGCACTTACCACACCCACACACTTTACTTTTGAGTTGTTTGCCATCTTTGCCTTGCATGGAGAAGGCCTGTCAACCTCGAGCCCTAATCGAAGCATCATAGCTTCGCTAATTACACAGATTTGTGCACCTCCATCAATGTAGGTGTTCCAACCCTCTTTCCTTTTACGTTTACGTCGACAATTGGAAGGATGTCATCCATGTTGCATCCCGAAATTGCTCCGACTACCTTTGTTTTGGAGAGTCTTGTACTTACCATTTTGGACCATTGTCCCCTTACTTTAGGTACAAGATGTAGCACCTGTGGCCATGTAATCTTCGGTCCTTGCTCTGCCACATCCAATGTTAGATCATAGGGCTTTGAACTTTCCCCTAGCTGGAAGTCGGTGATGCCCAATTTCCGTCGTGGCCTGGATGGCCTCTTGCTAGTTTCTCCTCTCATGCTTCTCTCATCATCTGATTGTGTAGCTTTCTCCCTCCTAGATCTTTTCACAATCATGGCTTCAAGTGGTTCTAAAAGGTTACCTTCTCATTACCCTTGTCCCTCTCCTTTGCTCTCGGTGGATCCACTACTACGGCTTTTCCTTTCTCTTTCTAGCCTTATGATGTTTACAGGGCGATCAGGTGGTGGGGCTGGTGGAAGAGGTGGGATGGATGCTTGTAATGGTGTCTGGGGTGGACGTAGAATTTGTGTTGGTGGGGTGGTGCTCGGGGTGGGGTTTTCTTTCTCTAGGGGGTGACAATTGGTTCCTCCTACCTCCTCTATTATAGTTTTGTCGTGGTTTGGGACAGTAGTACATACCGTGACCGTCTTCACCGTCTCGCAGTTGTAGCAATGATACTCCCTGTTTTGTCGTCGTGCTCTTCCAGGGTCTTGATCTCTTTCTTGACTCCTCCCTTGCTGTATTAAGTGGACAGACAAATTCTGCAGTTGGTCAGTAATATGGGCCAACATATCTTGTTGGTCATCTCTTACCCCAAGAGCCGGTGGTGGTGGTATGGTGGTTGTCGTAGTTGCTGGTCGACGCGATGTTCCTACTTCTGTTGACTCGGTTTCTTTGGATTTCATTCGCAGCTTCTTGTCCTTAAGGCGAGCAATCTCAACGGCTAACTCGTACGTAGCCGGAATCTACCTTTCACCTTCTCCTTGAGAAGCGGCCATAAGCCATGCGTGAACCGATCTTTGTTTAGGAAATCGGGTGCGGCTTCCCCCCTTGCCAGTGACTCAACCCACCGTTCCCACAAATCCACAAATTTGGACTCATAGGTGGCATATTCTAAAAGACCCTCCTGCTTCAAGTCTCTCAACTTGTCCCACAACTTTTCTGAAGTGGTACCTCCCCCAAAGCGCCTCTTAAAAGCGGTTTTTAAAGGGTTCCTAGTCATCCTTGGTTGCTTGTGGAAGTGCATTGTACCATGATCTAGCTTCTAGCTTCATGAGATGCTTAAAGATTCTAACCCGGGATTCATCCGTATCTTTGTTGCTCACTCACACATGCTACTTCAAAGTCATCTAGGAAGTCTGTTACCAAATCCTCCCCCTTCTTTCCTTTAAATGTTGGAAATGCTACACTTGCCATGATTACTGAGAGAGAGCTAGAAAGACACACTGCTTAACTTGCAAAAGTTTTTTTTCTTCTTTACAAGGGGGCGTGTATACCCTCTTATACTAGGACATAGATTAAAACTTCAAACGGTACATTGCCTTGTACCAAAGTAGGACAAATGGTTGATCTGATGCCAGAACCTCAAAAAATCGCTCCCCACCCAGCATGGTGTCAATGACGTGCTGGTAGTAAGCCTTCAAATCCAGTATTACCTTGATTGAGCATACACGTGTTGGTATTGTGATCTGTCTTGAGGTAGGTTGTACTGATTCATGTGAAGCTTAGAGGTGCTTAGTCACTGTCCAAGCTTGTGGGAGAGGTGGTGTTCTTTCCTGAAACAAACTCAGTAGATCCCTAGTTTCTCTAGTGAGAGTGTGAGCCAATGATTCCGTTATCTGTGCTGCAGCATCAGGTGCGACTTGAAAACTGACTGTGATAATTACCTCGGTGACTTGAGTTACCCGATTCTCAAAGTAGAATAGTGTTGATTCTCTATTGTGTAGAGCTCCTTCCATTTTGTTGTTGTGGGTTGGTTTTAGGTTGCGGACATGGTTTCGACCTTCTCCTTCTTCTTCTTGGCACTTGGCCTATGTATATCCACTGGGTTTGGCGTGTTGGTTGACTCTCCCAATGCAAATCGATTGCCGTTACGCCTGGCACTCGAGCTTCGATGGAGATGCGGAGTTCGTCTAGTTGTGCTTGGCCTTCTTCTTCTGTCTTCCAATTAGCAAATCCTGCTAGCCATTCATCCATTCACAATAGTTTAGGGATTTCAGTTTTGTAAACTGAAGGGTTTCATGAAAAGATCCTCATGGGGGGGCACCAAATGACGGGAGCAAAGCGAACCCCGAACCCCGACGGCCTCTAAAACACCGGGGACCGAATGGCGCGCCTCGAGCCTGTCATGGTAAAGCAAACAGGGGGCACCACCTACTTTCTTCACAGCGGCAACGCAAACAACACACCACCATAAAACAAAGTTTTCACCCCAAGAAGATGGATGCTTGGGAGTAATGATGAAGAGGAAAGGGAATGAGATCAAGTGAGAGAGAGAAGAGGGTGAGGGGAGGGTAAAGCGCTTCAGTACTTAGG
>NW_028221794.1:0-55285 GCF_014529385.1 Adiantum capillus-veneris
CTCGAACTTGCAGTGGCATAGTGTGCACAATCGATTTGACTCTTCTCCATTGCCCCATTGCCCTGTCTCGCATCAAAGCGAATGGGAGCTAAGCCGAATGGCTGCGATAGTTCGTATCATAGACAAGGGGATAGGCTCAAGCATGTAAGTGTGAGTATGGTTTCCTCTTTTAGCGAAGAACATGGTTTTGTAGTTGGGAGCAATATGGATGGTGTAATGTATGAAAGCGTGACCCATTGGATTTCTCCCAAGCCGTAATACATTGGAGTTGTAGAAAAGCTTCATTCACTTGTTGAAGCATCATGTAGCAAGTGTAATGCATCCCATCTCCCAAACCACTTCTTCATGTCTTGCATCCATTCCATGCTCAAGATCTTGCTTTGTAATGGAAGAAAGAGAACCCTCATGCTTGTTTCATTTGGAGAAAAGCTTCCACATTCACAACATGCAAATACTTGCATAAAAATTTCCAAGATGAGCACAAGTGCATGTGTAAGGTCTCTGTCACCCTTGGAGAGGGGATTCGCATGTAAAGGAATACATATTAGGCCATTCTAGCATATACAAAAAGTTACTAATATATTGGTAGTTTTTCTACCTCTGATGAGCTAATGATAATTATATTATTGTGAGATTTTTTTAAAAATAAAAAATTTACATTTTTGTCATTTTTGTCCAAAAATAAAAAGTTTTGAGGTGCTTACACCCACCTAGATACAACTGTCTCGTCAAAATCTACCTCATCCTGAATTTCCATAAAATAGTTATCTATCTCAAAAACTCCTAAATATAGCAGGTGTGTGCATCCGACACCTTAGTCTGTAGTCCTAAATATAGCAGGTGTATCCAACACCTTAGTCTGTAGTCCTCAAGCTCTTCTTCTAATAGCAAGTTTCAAAAATAAATTTTGATAAGAAGCCAAGGTCACTTTAGACAATTAAATCTCATCCTAATGTTAATAAATTAATTCCTAAGTCTAAGGTATGCATATGTACATGTGCATGGACATGTATGTGCATGTGTATGTATATCCATGTATGCCCATAAATGACCCATATCCATGGACCCATCTCTTATAGAATAATTGACTATGAGCATGGAGGCACTACATGAGGTGTATCACTCAAAAGGGTAAAGAGGACACCTCTAATGGCTAAGTAGGAGCTTGTGACACCTCTACTCATTCTTTTAGCAGAGGGGGCAAGATCGGGAGGTATTGGGGCTGAATTGGTCAACAAGGAACCTCCAAACCCTATATAAAGGACATTCACATTCAATTTTAGACACACACACTACCCCAATATCTCTACAACCAAGTGCTGCTGTCGGAGCTAGTCCTTGGAGGAGCGTATCTATGCCACCTAGCATACACAAGAAGCTTAATCAAAGGTTTTTTAACCCAAGTAGTGAGACATGCCCCAAAATAACTCGCTTAGGTGGCGCTAAGACCGAGAGGCGGGTACTAGCAACGCGGCTCCCAATGGCAAGGCACCCATGAGGGAGGAGGATCCCAAACATCTCATGAAGCGAGGGAGCAAGGATTGATGAGGTAGGCTCAAATTCATTTTGTTCATATAATTAAGCATTGCATTACGTTAGCTAGTGAATGATTGAACCTTTCCAAAATGTGTTGAAAGAACCAATCAAAACTACGGCATGAGCATCTTAATTGTCTTGTTAAATTTGAGGCTAAATAAAGTAGGAAAGAAATGTTTGACAGTTAATTGATTGATCTAGCAAAGATTGTTTGCCTAGGAAAATATTGCAACATACTTTCATTCTATTCCAATATTGAAGTTAGTCAAGAAACCCCTCTTGATCACTGTCGCAAGATTATCGCAAGAGCTAGCGTATTTTGTTATGCAGAGCTGACCATTTAGGGGCTCAAATGTCCACAACTTGTGGGTTACGCGGTGGATACATGATTTTACCCGGAGGGTTACTCCAGAATGGGTGGGTCATGGACTAGTTGTATACACGGATGGAGTGAACATCGGCTGGAGTAAGTTTCTATGAGTCTAGAGTATGGAATAGTCAATGAATTTATGTTGTCAAGTATTTTTACTAGGAAAAGATTGTCTTGGTGCCGATTTGATAATAGTTGAAGGGATGTCTTAATGAACTTGTGATGGAAATCATAAAAAGGAACTTTTGTATGAACAATCATGTTGTAGTAATTAGAAAACAAGCAAAAAAAGTGTGAGTGTGGGGGTGGAAAGTGGGGAGTGGCTCACGTTGCCAGCCAAGGATGGGTGGTCTCGATTAGCCAAGAAAACTCTTCGCTCCTCATTGATAGAAGAAGCGAAACTAGAGACTCGTTGTGCCAAGAGTCGAGAAGTCCCCAATGTACGTGCCTCTGAAAATTATGGAAAAAAGGAATTTGGGGTTCTCTCTTTTGGAAGTTGAGAACTAGGAACAACGTCAGAATAATGTGTTAGTTCATGCTTTCCCTGCAAGACAGGGCTAGGACCCCTTTTCAATGGCTCGGACTCAAGTTGCTTGGTAACGAGAGTCTATCCATTAGAAATCTTGTCTATCTGACTATGCTTTTCTCAAACGATTAGGGACTAGCGACCTGTCAGGTACCCTCCTTTTGCCAAATGGATATGATAACAGGGTGGGAACCTCACACGTGGTATCATAGCCTAGGTTAGGAAACTGGAAAAATAGTTATTGTTTGAAAATTTGGAAAAATAAATTGGAGACTTAAGTTCGAGAACTTACCAGCATCGATGTTTCAGGAAGATGTCGGTGCTGAGTATCGCAAGTTCAAGACCTTTGAGATAATATGAGTCTTGTCATTCTTCAAATTTTGCTTTTGATGCAACATGATAAATATTTTGATGAAGGCTTTCTCTCCTCCATCAACAAGAATCCAAAGGGGATGGGAACTTGCGTGGGGATGTGAAGGTGGAATCTTCTACATTAGTGTGAAGAATCTTGGATGCCTCTCCTCTGATCTAAAGAGCTTCGTTGGGGGGGGAGAGTTGCGAGTTATCCAGCTTTACTACTTCCTTGGTACAGTTAGAGATGACTACATTGTTCTCTCTGAAGATGGAATTGACATGATCTTAAATGAGTGGGTTTTTAATCAGGTGGTCAAAGTGATCCCTACCTACTACAGGATCAAACCCATTTCTGTTCTTGATATTTTCCCCTGAAATAAGAGTCTTTGTCATGCCAAGGGTAGGACCAGGCAGGGTCAGGACGGACATGCAGTCAAGGGGGTCTCTATGTTTAGCAAGCCAAGGGTCTACATAGAGCATGGCTAGGTGGAGATTAGCATGATCCAGTCCCCTATGTTCTCACATTGGTGAAACTAGGCATGATTTTATTGAAATATTTCTATGTCAATACGATCATGTCTAGTTTCACATTAGGGGGTCTATATGTTTAGCAGGACAAGGGCCTATATAGAGCATTTCTAGGTGGATATTAGCATATTCCAGTTTCCTATGCCTTTCACTAGGCTCGGCATGGTTTCTCTCCGATCTTTGTCTCTCAGGCGTATCAATTCTTGTTTTTTTCCTCTCGCCATGGGAGTAGCATAGCATTGGAGATGGAGGGGCTGCATGTGGAGGAGGAGCATGTTGCTTGTGGAATGTTTTCCATAGTGGCATCCTTCATGGATCCAGCTGTTTGCTTGACCGAAACACGGTTGAGTAGGAGCTTCAATGAAATCAAGAATAACATTTTTATTTTTCACATTGTTGTCCACTTGCAACCATCGTGTGTTACCGGAGGGAGATAATGTCAAAGTAGCCAAAAAGTAAAAACAGGTTGGGAGAGTAAGCTATGAGGAGGAGAATGCTTCACATGGCCCTGAGTATCTCACAAGAAACATCCCGCAAAATTGTTGAGGTCTCCAAGAAACTACCGGAGTGGCCGAACAACTAGTCAAAAAACACAAGGGTGGGCTAACGGTTGAGAAGGCAGATATTCATAAGACAATGTGGGAAACCCACCGTATACCAAAGGGAAACAGGGTTCAACGTCAAGGGTGGTTAGGATCTAGAGTCAGCAAGTGTAAGAAGAATATGAAGAACATGGATGTACGTGTTGTTGTGCCATCCTTTTGGGGTATTCAAACATGGAAAAGAGGAGATGATAATGCTCACAATAACGGTTCAAAGGAACAATTCATGTGGTCGACTATGTGTAAAACTACCATATCATGTGCGTTCAAGACATGTTTGTAAAACCCCTTATCTGTGAATTTTGTTAAGAATATAATGTACCTTTTCTTTTAAAATCTGTAAGTTTTTCTCAAATTTGAAAAAATAATGCCCTTCTGTATATGTATTTTTGCAAGTTTCAAGAACTTTAAATACCCTTCTGTTGAACTCACGTGATAGGCTACATTTTTATTAGGTGACCTCCCCGGGGATCACACATGGCAAATTTGTAACACAATTAATCAATGCCCTGCTAGAGTCAAGAGTATATGGCTTGTGGAAAAAGGAACAAACATGACTACTTCAGAGTTGCTCGCATTGGATACATGAGGCTTCACAATAAAGAAGAATGCAATCAAGGAAGCCAACAATGTTCATTATCAGCCTGGAGTATTAGTTCAAGCATCGACGAGAATTGAATCGGAAATTACCATGGAAGGTCGGATTGTGCAACACACTATCGTGAGGGCATGCATGCATGAGAAACTCATCCTAGAGACATCTTCTTCACAAGTGCAGGGTGAGAGATATGAAGTTCATATTGCAAGTAGCCCGATGTGTACATGTGGTGACTTCGTAGAAGGAAGGGCACAAAGCAAATCCTACATGGCCTGCAAGCATATCTACTTCATCTTACTTTGCTACTTTGGCTTGGACCTAAACCACAATATGTTTATCCTTCGGAGCAATCTAACAAATGAGAATCTACTTCGTGTGTTAACTTTTTTTGTACAACATAAAAAAATATTGTAATTAAATTATTTCACTCACAACCCATAGTGCCCATATGTAATTGTATGGCACAAACTGTAACTGATTTAATATTGAAATTCTTTTTGTTGGAATTCATAATTTGAGAGGGTGGATTCTTCTTCTCCTTCTCCTATTCAAAGCATAATTTTGTGAAGGTTCTATTGGATTGTGAAATAACAAATAAAACTCCCTCAATTGCAATTAAATTATTTCACTCACATCTCTAGTGCCCATATGTAGTTGTATGGCACGAAATGTAACTCTGCTTTAATATAATTCTTTTTGTCGAAATTCATGATTTGAGAGGGTGGTTTGTGTCTTCTTGTCCTTCTTGTGAGTGTGCATGTGTGCAGATGCATGCATGTGCGGTGTGTGCAGGGAAGGGGGAAGCGCGAGAGTGTGGGTGGAGCAACCTCAAGTAGTAATATGTGAGGAGCTCCTTATTCATATGTACATAATGAATAAGGGTACGTACACATGGTGGGCGGGGGATCGGACACCGGACGTTTGGCCCCGGGAAAAGGCACAGTGCCTTTACCCCAACAAACTCCCACGTAAAGGCGGTGCGCCGATAAGTGAGACCTACTAGCTAAACTACTATTATGTACAAGAAACTACGTGGCAAACTCTCTCAACCTATGCTCAGTTGCTAGCTCAGCTGATCTACATACAGTCGTATCGGCTCTAGTGGTAGGCGAGCATGTGTACCTACACTAGAGGTAGGCGAGCATGTGTACCTAGTGGTAGGCGAGCATGTGTACCAACACTAGAGCCTGCATGTAAATCTCGCACACAACTCTGTATGGTTTGAAAATCTCCACGAAGCGTCATGCTAGTGTTAGTTACCGTACAACTGACTATCCCTACTGCAAATGCTCCCATTGCAGCTGCTAGGTCGGGCCTTGACACAAGTAGGTCGTACATGAGACGCCCAAACACTGACAAAATTTGCGTAAACATGGTTTTCCTAGCCTCTCTTGTGTTATGTGCATGTACTACATCATCAAGACTACTCATCACATATGGATGTGTCATTGTCGACACTAGGATGGCTACGTCCTATCACCCATAGGCAGAACCATGTGCCTTGGCATCAAATCATCAGTCTCTAGCATGAGAATATAAAAAAACTCCATGTTTGTCATCTCCGCATGTATCTCTAGGGATCAAACCTGCTCTACCTCTGCTTGCACAAACTCTAACAACACCTGATGTGTCTCACTATAGCATTGTCGCTCTATCTCTCTCTCTCTCTCTACAGAGTTCATTGGTACGTCCTTCACAACTAAATGCTCTGTCTTGTGAGCATGGTGGAGCTCACCTATGAAGGAGACACGTCTTGTCTCTCCCTCAATGCATGCCAGCAACAAAATTGAGACTATGCTGTCTTGTACCTCAGATACATGCATAGGGTAAACCAAGCCACTACGGGCTCCCCTGGCAATCAATAGTGATCCACAATGCATCTGGAAAGACTGCTCTCTAAGCAGTACATGACACCCACAAGATGCTAACTATCTCATTGAGATCAAACTTTGTCTCAGCTGAGGAACATAGCGCACATGCCATAGCGTATATGATGCACCACTGGGCAAAGACAAGCAAACATCTCCTGCACCTACAATTTCAAATGCCAAACCATTGGCCAAGTGTAGACAACCAAACATGTCAACAACAAAATTGAGACTATGTATTCTCATACCTCACATACATGCATAGGGTAAACCAAGCCACTACGGGCTCCCCTAGCAATCACTAGTGATCCGCAATGCATCTGGAAAGACTGCTCTCTAAGCAGTACCTAACACCCACAATCTGCTACCTGTCTCACTAAGATCAAACTCTATCTCAGCTGAGGAACATAGCGCACATGCCGTAACGTATATGATGCACCACTGGGCAAAAACAAGCAAACATCTCCTACAACTACAATTTTAAATGTTGAACCATCGACCAAGTGTAGACAATCAAAGTTCCCACTGGAGAAGGTGCTAAACCAGTTATGATGTGTTGTGACATGGAAAATTGCATCCTTATCTAACAACCAGTGTGGACAAGTGTGCTCAAAGACATGTAATCAGGAGGACGCAAAAGAAAAATGTGACATCACTGTCACTGGCATATGAATCCATTGCTCTAGCATGTTTCAAAACCTCATCTGCACCATGCATAGATCTTCACTTCTACCTCATGCGTCTAAAACAACGGTGCCTAATGTGCCCTGTGTGACCACAATGCCAACAATGCAAGTATCGGCAAGAACGAGAACGTCGTCTCTCATTGTCACACATGTCTGTTGCCATAAGTGAAAGCCAAAATGGCAACAAAGTGGAGATCACTGAACCACTACACAATCATGAAAACCATGACTAATCGTAGCAAAACTGATCCTCGCATATGCATAAAATAGCTCCACAATATGCTATCTGCAAGCATATAACCCGGGAGAAATTGCTCAAACGACCATAAAGTGCATAACCATATATGCAAGTAGAGAGCAAACTAGCTCAAAATGCATCTTACAAGAGAAACTGTCTGCAAAAATGTTACCATATACATGTGGTAGTGATGTGTGTGAACACACTAGGACCGCCGGGGCATTTTTTCCCTCTTTAGGAGGTTTTTTCCCCCGTGCATTGTATATACGCCCATCACTCTAGGGCTATCTATTTTTCCATTGCACACTAAGTAATACACTCTCTATTGTGTGCCTTGAGCTTCCTTCGTCTTCTCCAAGCTGTGTGTGTTTCTCTGCAACCCTAATTCCAACAATTGGTATCAGAGCAGGTCACGTCCTCCCGGGCTTAGTCGCCAGCTGCTCCAGCACACGCCTGCTCACTTTCTCCGATTTCAGTGAGCTTTGGCAAGCGTTCGCAGGTCGACAAATATTTTGGGACAGCTCGAAGAGCTGGTCTGCTCAGAATTTTGATTTGGGCTCATTTCGGCCTCCGTTTCCACTACGGGCAGTACTGCACAGGTTATTTCGTCATTTTGTGCAGATTTTCTGTCAGTGCCGTTTTCTGCATAACAGGTGCCTTATAGTCTTCTACGGTTTGTGCTATATAGCACAAGTTGTTCCCGCTCCATTTCTCCTATTTTCGGGCAGTTTTCACATCAGGTGCAGCATTTACCATGGCTGACAACAACAACACAGATGTGTTCAAGATGTTTGCTGCTGAGGACAGGTTGGATGGGGACAACTACCCTATGTGGGCTTATATGATGCAACACGTTCTTGTGTCAAAAGGTGTCTGGAACATTGTGCAAGGCATTGATGTACGTCCTGGTTCTGAAGATGTAGGCGATGTTGAGGATGTTGCAGGTCTTGCTGCAAGGATTGCAGCTGTTAGAGTTGTTTTGCCTACAGCAGAACAAGCTCGTTGGGATGTTAAGGATGCGCAGGCTCATGCATTGATTGCGTTGTCTGTGAAGCGCACCATTATTCCTCACATCCGTTCAGCAAAATCTGCAAAACAGGCTTGGGATATTCTAGCAGGTCTTTATGCAAGCCGCAATGAGGCTAAAATTGCTTTGCTGCGTAAAGAGCTAGAGTCGAAGATTATGCATGAGGAAGATGATATGGACACTTTCCTTGCTAGTGTCAAGGATATCAATGAGCAACTCATTTCTGCAGGTGAAGTCATTTCTGACAGTTCCCTTGTGCAGACTGTTCTTGATGCCTTACCAGATTCCTACCAGACTTTTGCTAGTACTTGGAGACTGATGACCCAAGGAAATCCTGAAGTTGTCAAGTTTGATGCATTATGCACATTGCTGTTGCAAGAGTCACTTTCTAGAAAAAACAGGACTAGGCAGCGTGCAGTTGAACAGGCTTTTATTGCTTCTCAAAGAAAGGGTGGTAACAGTAATGCAGCCACTTCTTATGGTTCTGCTGCGAGTGGCAAAATTTCTGTTCCTAATGCTTCTGCTGGCAGCACTTCGTCTGGCAATTCTGGTGATAAGGGCAAAAAGAAGATGCGTTGCCATTATTGTAAAGCCAATGATCACTTGATCAAGTCGTGTCCTAAGTTGAAGGCCAAAGAGGCTAAGAAGAAAGAGGGTGGTTCCACTGCAAATGCTGGTTCCACTACAAATGCAGCCATTGTTGAGTCTTCTGTGAAAGGAGATTGTGATGCTGATGTTGATGCAGAATGGGCTTTTAGCGCAGAGTGCACTTACAATCCTGCTGTCCATGATGCATGCTTGTCAGTTGCTGCAGATTCACATGTGTGGTATTTCGACAGTGGTGCTACAAAGCACATTACCTCACATCGTGAATTGTTTACCTCTCTCGAGTCTGTCCCTCATGGGAATTCAGTCACTTGTGCCAACAACGCCTCTTATCCAGTTCAGGGAGTTGGAAAGATTGTGCTCACTGCTGCTAATGGCAGTTCCTTCACACTTGTTGATGCACTTTATGTACCTGGGATCAAGAAGAATCTCTTGTCTGTATCCGCACTTGCTAGACTTGGACTTGTAGTCAAATTTGTGGATGACAGATGTACAGTTCATGATCTCAGTTTTGGTGATGAAATTGTTGCATCTGGGCTTTTGTGCCGTGGGCTGTATAAGCTCACTTTGTATGACAAGTGTGGACAAAATTTTGCAAATGCTGTTGCAGATTCAAGGGCTATTTCAGATGCAAAACTTTGGCATGCACGTTTTGGTCATCTGAATTTTGCCAGTTTGCTGCGTTTGCAGAAATCTGATATGGTTGCTTCTTTGCCGCCTCTTGAAGCACCTATCAAACATGTTTGTGAAGGCTGTATTCTGGGTAAAATGCAGCGTTCTAAGTTTCCAAAGGATGGTTCAGTTAGGGCCACATGCAGGTTGCAGCTTGTGCATAGTGATGTTTGTGGGCCCATGCAAACTCCGTCCTTGGGCAATTACCTGTACTTCGTGACTTTCATTGATGATTACTCCAGGCATGCATGGGTATTTCCGCTTAAAGCGAAGTCCGAAGTTTTTATGTGCTTCAAACAATTTTTGGCTATGGCTGAAAATGTCTCAAAATGTACTATGGGCACCCTCCGTTCCGATCGAGGGGGGGAGTATATGTCTCATGAATTTAATGCATTTCTGGCTAGTCGTGGGATAAAACACCAATGTACAGTGCCTTATACACCTCAGCAAAATGGTGTTGCTGAGAGGAAAAACAGGTCACTAACGGAAATGGCACGATGTATGGTCAAAAGTCAAGCTTTGCCGCATTCTTTTTGGCTTGAGGCCATCATGTGTGCCACTTATGTACTTAACAGGTGTCCTACGAAAGCTTTGCAGTCTATTACTCCATATGAAGCATGGCATGATAGAAAACCTTCTATTGAGCACATGCGTGTTTTTGGCTGTTTGGCATATGCTTTGGTGCCACAAGTGCAGCGCAGAAAATTGGATGATAAGGCTGTCAAATGTATTTTTGTTGGTTATAGTGCTGAAAGCAAAGGTTACAGGTTGTATCATCCGCAAACAAAACGTATTTTGGTTTCACGGGATGTAGTGTTTGTGGAAGATTCTGTTCAACCCTTGCTGTCATGTACTAGAGACAGTAATGTAAGCTCACAGGACATTTATGACACTTTGTTGCCTCTTTTCAGTGGTGGAAATACGAATGTAAGTTCCAATGAGGCAAATGTACAGCCTATGGGGGTTTCTGAAAATGTTTTAGAACAGCCTATTACTGATGCAGATGTACATGATGTACTTGATGAGGAAAGGGCTGAAAATGAGCAGGCTAGAGGTATGCCAAAATGGCTGGTGCACACTTTGCGTGACAGTAAATTGGATGCACCTTTATCTAGTCGTACTCGTTCAGGCTCTCGCCATGCATCTTATGCATCAGATTGTTATGCTTTGGCTGTGTCTAGTTTACATGATGTTGAGGAGCCTCTGTCTTTTGATGAAGCACAGAATTCAGAAAATTGGATTGCTGCCATGAAATCAGAATATGATGCACTTATAGAGAATGACACATGGACTTTATGTGATTTGCCTCCTGGCAAAAAGGCCATTGGTACGAAGTGGGTTTACAAGTTGAAACGCAAGCCGGATGGTGAGATCGATCGCCATAAGGCTCGACTTGTTGCAAAGGGTTATGCACAACAAAAAGGCATAGATTATGAAGAGACTTTTGCTCCCACTTGTCGTATGACTACTGTGCGTTTTCTATGTGCATTGGCAGCTCATTTTGGTTGGGATGTACATCAATCAGACATTGTTACTGCTTTCTTGAATGGTGACATATTTGAGGAAGTTTATGTAACGCAGCCTCGCGGTTTTGTCATAAAAGGACAAGAGGACAAAGTGTGCAAATGTAAGAAGGCTTTGTATGGGTTGAAGCAATCTCCTCGTGCTTGGTATGAGAAAGCTGACACTCATTTGGTTAAACGAGGCTTTCGTAACAGTCCAACAGAAAGCACATTGTATTTAAAGCGTGAGGATGATGTATTTCTCATTGTGGTTCTTTATGTTGATGATTTGCTGATCACTGGACCAAATGAGAGACATATTGCTGAATTTAAGGCTGATTTGAATGCTACTTTCAAGATGAAAGATTTGGGGCTGTTGCATCATTACTTGGGTATACAGTTTAAGCAGTGTGATGGTGGTATTGCCTTGTGTCAGAAAAGTTACATAGAGACATTGCTATGTAAGTTTGGACTTGAGGATTGCAAACCTATTGCCACTCCCATGGAAACAGGTTTGAAGTTAAGTCTACATGATGCTGGCGATCCTGCTGATGTCACTCTTTACCAAACTGCTGTTGGCTGCCTCATTTATGTATGCAACACGAGGCCAGATATTCAGTTTGCAGTCTCGCAGGTCAGCAGATTTATGCATAGCCCAGGGTCTAAGCATTGGCAGGCTGTCAAGAGGATTTTCCGCTACCTTAGTGGCACTTTACATCTTGGCTTGTTTTATCCCAAGGGGGATCATTGCCGCCAGACTTACATGCTTTTTCGGACTCAGATTGGGCTGGTTGTTTTGACACGCGAGTGTCCACAAGTGGTTTTTGTTTCATGCTTGGCAGTTCATGTATATCATGGTTGAGCAAGAAGCAACCTACTGTGGCCACTTCGAGTTGTGAGGCTGAGTACAGGGCAGTCTTCACAGCTACGGTTGAGTGTGTATGGCTCAGACGCCTTATGGCTGACTTGGGTGTTGGACAGGACACTGCCAACACTATCTACACTGACAGTCAGAGCGCATTGGCAGTTGCGAGGAACCCAGTTTTTCATGCTCGCACAAAGCACATTGAGGTGCATTACCACTATGTCAGGGAGAGGCTCTCAGCAGGAGAGATCAGCTTGGCTTATGTGCCAACACAGGACAACCTTGCAGATCTTTTCACAAAGGCATTGTCTCGTGAGAAGCTTGAAGCTTTCCGCAAAGCTTTGGGCTTACTCCCCTTTGTGGACTGATCCTGTCCTCAGGGCATGGCACTTCCCTTTACTCATGTGCCAGCTCTCGTTCACCGCATCACTCCAGGGGGGATTTGTTACCATATACATGTGGTAGTGATGTGTGTGAACACACTAGGACCGCCGGGGCATTTTTTCCCTCTTTAGGAGGTTTTTTCCCCCGTGCATTGTATATACGCCCATCACTCTAGGGCTATCTATTTTTCCATTGCACACTAAGTAATACACTCTCTATTGTGTGCCTTGAGCTTCCTTCGTCTTCTCCAAGCTGTGTGTGTTTCTCTGCAACCCTAATTCCAACAAAAAATTTGCAAAAAACGTGTGACTGTCTATAGCCACACAAGCATTTGCTAACCTCACTCCTACGAGAGTGGGTACAAGAACACCAAGCTGTGTCCAAGCTGACAAAACCTACAAAGTGGGAGTCACGCTTGATCACTAAACCATCAGAGAGAAAATTGCAGATACACATAAACCAAGGCGAGAATCTGGGAAAATTTTGACAGAGTTTCCTTTAAAAATGATTAAAAAACTCAAAAAATCTCACCAAATTGCATGGAAAGCAGACACTTAGTGTCTCAATAAACAGACCACAAATGGTCTACATGTAATGCCAAAAGCTTGGAAAACTGGCTCACTTCCGAGCGAGTGGTTATATGGACATGTACCTATCCAAAAATGATGCAAACCTATAAACCTGCTACCTACGAGCTACACCTACCTCAAGCTATATCCACAAAGTGCAGGCATAGCATGGAACTGCACAAAACTGTGCTAAAAACTCTCTGGAATGCCTCACACAATCTCACATGAGCCGCATGATGTTGCAATGGAAGAACTATGCAACCTATAAGCAAAACCACTGGGAAACTTGCACACACTACCTTATCGATCAGTAAACTCGTCGATCAAAAACACCTGCCAAGAGCTCAAGGGAAAATTGTCTTCGGAATGGGTCGCCAAAGTGTATGTGTCGGTGTGTGCCATCAAATTCAAAAAACTTGAGAATCGTCAAAGCCCTAATGGCCAAATCCAAGCCAAGACGTCGGGGGAACCGTCGAAGCAAATTTGCTCTGAAATGAGCGTGGGGGCGGGGAGTGGCTGGCGAGGCTATGCTTAGAGGAGAGCCCTGCCGCTTTCGCTCTCTTTCGCTATGTCAAAGCCCAGGAAAACGCTCGATGTCGTCTTCCACCACCGGACAAAAGCACTATAGTCGCCTGGTCAATGTCGAATCACCGATGCCGAGGCCACCCCGCGCCCCCATCGGACGAGAGTCTCTGATGCCAAGGAGAACGTCGAAAGTCGATGCCCCAAAAACCGATGCCGAGCCGTCAATGACGGGCTCACCAAAACGGGGAGCCTAATGCTAGTGTCGATGATCGTGAACAGGAGAGATGCCGAAGCTCTCTCTCTCTCTCTACCACTTCGGGCTCGATAATGTCAGTTCTTGTCGATCACATGAAGGCACCCTTGCACACAAAGGTTTTTTTTTTAAAAATCAATTCTCTTCCTTTGTTCTCTGTCAAAACATGCTGCAGGTAACAAGAGAGAGTGTGTGTGTGTGTGTGTGTGTGTGTGTGTCTACACACAACCTGTTAGAGAGTGTGCTTCGCCTACTGCCTGCAAGCTCCTAAGCTCTCTACCTCGATGCTCTACCCGATTCATTGCCTTCAACGTTCCTGCAATGCTGCTCACGATAAAGCGTTTTCAAATTGCAAGCCCTCAATTTTTGGCACAATTTGAGGCTCCCAATTCCCAAGCTCCTCTTGTGCTACCGAGTCCTCTCTTTCACCTGCTCGCTTGGAGCTTCACAGAGTTGCTCAATGTGGCCAGCGCTGCAGCTTGTTTTGAACTTTCCAAGCACTCCTTGCCTTGCTCGATTCTGCAGGGCATTAATTGCCCCCTTTGCCTTCAGTTTCCCAATTGGATGCTATGAGCTTTGCCAGGACCTACACAATTTGTGTGTGTGTTGTGTGTGTCATACACATGGTCTCAATCTCCCCCCAGATTGCCTCCAATGCTACTTCATTTTTGAAATGCTACTTCAAAATCCTGCAATTATATACTCTGTTGACTGCTTGCTAGTCTAATTCAGCACTGCAGGATCTGCAATTGATTCCCCCTTTTGTTCCAGGTTGATTTCATATCTGCAGACTTGCCCGAGGCTCCTACTGCACTTAGCTTGCATTCCCAAGTTTCCTCCACACTCCACACTCCTGAAGCTCTATCTTCTGCAGATCTATTTCCTGCTAAGATTCCTTCAAGCCTCTCAAGATGCCCTCTTCTCCAAGAGGGGCTGCACACATGGGTATGCCAAGATCTCGCCCGATCTCCTTCGGGTGCTCATTGAGGAGCTCTGATCCGCACCATCAAGTCGGATCCACCACCGTGGAGCTCAAGCTGAGCTCCATCACTTCCCTCTCTTCAGGAAGCCATCGAGTGCTCCAATCGTTGTCGCAGAGCTCTGATATTGTTGGGAAATGAGGGCTATGGTGAGTGATGGTCTGGAGGACTCATGGTGAGCAAGCTTGGTGCAGAGAGAGAGAGAGAGAGAGAGAGAGAGAGAGAGAGAGAGAGAGAGAGAACAAAAACCACTCCCTATGCTTCATATTATATTTGTGTAAACAAACTTACAATATATAAAGCCAAACTCACCATGCACACTAAAAAGGTAGGTAAGTCTTATCCGGGCTTGAATACCTAATAATCCCCCCCTCAAGCCCGAACTAGACAAACTACTCTCATGATACCTCGAGCTTTTGGTGTACTCGTCAATCGTGAGTTTTAGGTTCTTTCACAACCAAGGATTTTTGGTGTATCCATAACCTGGTGCTATAATACTAAAACCCCCCCTTGAATAGATAGGGTGTAGGTCAAAAAGTAGCTACCAATGAGTGGAGTTTTTGGTTCACTGACAAACCTTGGGTTTAAGGTGTACCCAATAACCTCATGAAAAGTAAGACAAAAGAGGACTTGAGCAAAAACTGATGATGTGGGAGGTCTTACCACTCATGTGCGGCAGTGTCTATAGCTCGTACAATTTATTTTGACTAAAAAACATGAAAAGGGTCGAACTAAAAAGCTTCACCCTCAAAAGAATATATTGGAGGTTTGGTGTCTCCCTCAATCGTATGAATTTGTTTTTTACCCTTTTGAAACCATCTATTCGAAAGATGATTTGTTTTACCAAAGTAAACACAAGGATTCTTCTTGAAATAGTCTTTTGTTTGATGATTGTTGCGCCCATAAATGGCACAAGATCTGATACCATTGAATCGTCGAGATGAAGCTGAGGTAGTAGCACAATTAGTGACTGCATACGCACTGGAAGTATCAGAAGAACTGATGGGGGATACTACATTGGAGACTATATATGCACCAAGAATAATAGGAGAATTGGTACGGGGTGCCCTTCGTTCTTCTTCTTGCAATGAATTGATAATACCATCCAAGGAGGGCAACGGATCTTTCTCCTTTAAAACGGTAACAATCTGATGAAATTTATCAGGCAAATTTTTTAACAAAACGGCTATGAGATCTTCTTCTAGTACTGGGGCTTCGACATAAACAAGTTGAGTTTTAATACTCTTCAGCCGGTTAACTAAAGATGTAATATTTTCATCAGCATGCATAGCAAGAGAATATAACTCCATCTTTAGACTCATCATTGAATACTTAGCTTTAGCACCAAAAACTTTCTCTAGCTGTATCTGGGCAGCGCTGGCAGATTGCATGTCATCCAGATAATGAATAAAATCATCTTTGAGAGATGTCATAATTATACCTAATGCTTGCTTGTCCTTGCGTTGTTGCTCGGTAGATAACGCTCTGGTAACTGCAGCGGATGTGCCTGATTTGTCGGCTGATAGCGGCTTGACGACGCTCCACAAGTTCTTCCGCATCAGATATCCCTTCACTTTAATTTTCCAAGTGTGGAAGCCAGATCCGTTGAATTTATCCACCTTTGAGTCCATATTCGATATGTCAAGGATAGCTTGGTCTTCTTTGCTATGCTTGCAAATAATAATCCTCGACCTTGGTTAATAGAATTTTGAATTTCTTTCTAACATATCACTGGATCCATAGCATAACCAAACCTTCAACAGTGCTTGAAAGAGTCGGCTGCAACTGAATTGCATTCAATACCCCATTTGCAATAGCTTAAAACTTGAACACTGAGCATCGAGCATCGAGCACAGAGCATTGAGCACGGAGTGTGAAATCCCTTTTGCTTAAAGCCCAAAGGCTCAACAAAAGGCGGCCGATCCAAAATATAACACTTTAAATGGGAAACAAAAAACAAATAACGAGCTTTGTAGTGAGACAGTCGACTCCTTGAAAACGAACGGCGGCTCTCTGAAGCATCGTGAGCAGGGTTTTAGGATGCCTTGAGAATCTTGCAATGTGGGTGCCTTGAGATGCTTGTAATCCTCGCAGTGGACTACCCGCAGTTGCTTGCATCTTGAGAAGCTACAATTGGCACAGTGTTTAGGGCTGCTAGCTCCAAGAACAGCGTTTAAAATGCAATCTGCAAGAGTTGTACCACGAAAGGGTTGTTGCTGCAATTGATGACGATAAACGTGTAGAGATGCACACCACTCAAACTGACAACAACGTCTTGGAACGCCCTCCTTTGCGACAAGCACAAGACCCAACCTGACGCTCTGATACCAGATGTTCGAAAACAAGGGCTATGGTGGGTGATTGTTAGACAAGGGGAATGAGAACCTAAGAGTCCACCACCCAACCACCCAATATGTAGCATGGCCCCTGGCCTTTTGCCCTAGTTGGACTCCCTTTCCCACACTGCCTAGCCCGTTGTCTAGTCCGGCCTTGCCAGTGTCCTGACATTACTCCCCCCTTAAGAAGAGTTTTCGTCCTTGAAAACAAAAGTGGGGAACTTCTTCTTAAGAACACTAATGTTTTCCCAAGTGGCACCTTCCTTAGGTCGGTCTTTCCACTTGATTAAGGCTTGTTGAGGTTGATAGCCGGCTTTCGAAACCGTGCCCGTGAGAACCACACCCTAAGGAAGGAAAGGTTTGTTACCAAAAGAAAACAAAAAAAACAAAAAAAAAACCC
This sequence comes from Adiantum capillus-veneris, assembly GCF_014529385.1. Lineage (NCBI taxonomy): Eukaryota > Viridiplantae > Streptophyta > Polypodiopsida > Polypodiales > Pteridaceae > Adiantum > Adiantum capillus-veneris. Next base: position 17,426 of record NW_028221794.1, read on the forward strand.
TTTACCATTCACCATACCCCCCCCCCCCCAAGGTTAACCACCACTGGGGCGCCACCAGTTTGGCCACACCCCTCCATTATCACCAAAAGACGATCTCTCTCTCTCTTACTGCCCGACTCCACTAATATTCTCTCTCCTACTCTGCCGCTGCATCATCTGGCGCGGTAGGTGCATTGGTATCTCTGTCATACTCCAGCCACGGCGGGCCGCCACAAATATTATTTACTCTCTCTCTTCCAAATATCCCCCCTCTCTCTCTCTCTCTGCTTGTCCACACTCCAGCCCCGGCGGGCCGTACCCCCACCCCTTCTCGTCCAGACTCCCTTCGGCCTTAAGCATCCCCCCCCCCCCCCCCCCCCCCCCCCCCCCCCTGTTTTCTTCCTCCCCCCCCCACCCTGGCGGACCGCTGGCCTAAACCCACCCTCCCCTTATCTACACCTAGCCTTAGATCTCTCTCTCTCTCTCTCTCTCTCTCTCTCTCTCTCTCTCTCTCTCTCTCTCTCTCTCTCTCTCTCTCTCTCGGGAGTAGCCACGACGGGCCTTAGGGCAAGCACCATCTCTCCCTCCCCTTTATCTCTCACCCTCTCTTCCTCTATCCTCTAGCCCCCCTCCCCCCCCCCCCCCCCCCCCCCACCATATCCTCTCTCTCTTCCCCCCCCCCCTCACAACCCCTATCTCCCTCTCTCTCCCTCTCTTCCCTTGGTGGGAACCACCCCTAAGCCACAATCTCTCTCTCTCATTGACTAAGCACCCCCCCCCTTGTCTCGCCCGATGTCGGCTCTACCCCGCGCTTGCGCTCATCCACACCCGTGTGCACTCTCCTCGGACATGCACACCCCTCACAACCCCTATCCCCTCTCCCCTCCCTCACCACCTCACCCCCACTCTCACTCTCTCACTCTCGCTCTGTCTCGCCCGCAGGCGGCACCCAGCTCCCGACGCTCATACACTCTCTCTATACACAGCCCGCGTAGGCGCCGCTACACACCACACACACACGCTGCGCACACCCCCCCCCCCCCCCCCTCCGTCTCTACGTCGCCCACAGCATTGCCGAAAACCATAAATAAATAAATAAATAAATATATATATATATATATATATATATATATATATACACACACACACCACACCCCCCCCGTTCCCACGCACGCATACGCTTCCATATACATATACACGCACCCATACATACACACACACACACACGCATATACGCACGCACCACACATACCATAAAAAATACAAAAAAGAAGGAAAAACGGCCATCAACATCGACAAAAAGGAGGAGGAACCCAAAGCACGTGCCGCCGACAACAAAAAGAAGAAATGTGCCGAAGGCATGCCCCGATCGACCCCGAAGAGACGTACACGCTATACCGGCGCACCGGCAACGCACCATTCACCGGCATCACGCAACCACGATGCCATTTTCAATAATTTGTAGGTTATGTTCATCATTTCTTCAGCATTCACCCAAGCCTTGTAAAATTCCCAATTTGTAAATTCCCTCTCTCTAGGTGATGGTTACAAAGGCCCACCTAGAGGTTTCATTTTTTTTAATAACTCTCAAGACAAAGCAAGGGTCAATCACACCGGACCCATCACCTTGCTTTGTCTCCCCGATTAGCTTACCCTAATCACACCAGGATTACCATAATCCAAGCAGCCAACACCTATAAAAGGGCACTAAGAGGTCACTATCGGGGGGGGCAGTTCATGAGAGGTCAACACTTGGTAGAGTTTAGTGGGAAGAATTGACACTATTGGCATCACGGGGAGGGGGCTTGTGTGATGGTTTGCCTTGAGAATTTCACCATGTGAAGGGAGCCACGTCCACCTCTCGACTCCAATGGTCGATGCACACACACACACACACACGCTCTTGGTAGCAAGCTTCACAATCATTGAGTCGTCTTAGAGAACGCACCAAGTAGTTTCACCATCTTTTCTCCCTACCTCTCTATCACCACGGTGTGCCGCCTCGCTGGAAGGAAGGTCATTGTAAATACTGTAGAAATAATTCTTCCTCACACCCCCGAGGGTTTTCATCATTTGGTCAATCTCTCTCTCTCTCTCTCTCTCTCTCTCTCTCTCTCTCTCTCTCTCTCTCTCTCTCTCTCTCTCTCTCTCTCTCTCTCTCTCTCTCTCTGTGTGTGTGTGTGTGTGTGTGTGTGTGTGTGTGTAATTTGCGGTGTTCACATCATTGCGGTCTGCGTCCTAGTCGCTCAAAGCTAGGTGGTGTCCCCTGTTCGCTTTACTGTGACAGGGTCGAGGCGCGCCATTCAGTCCCCGACGTTTTAGAGGCCGTCAGGGTTCGGGGTTCGCTTTGCTCCCATTTGTGCGCTCCTTGCCGCACTGTCGAAGCAAGGGACTTGCCAATACACCGTATGCGAGCCACAAACGGCTCCAAGCACACAACAAGCCTAAACTAGCAAGCTCAAGAAAACAAAGGGTGTGTCACTCACCGCTCTACGCTCGCCTTCGTGGTGGATTCCTCGCCGCGATGAAGAAGAAGCTGCAGTCGTGCCGCGCTCAACCACTTCGCCGTCGTCGTGCCTTCGTAATTCTCGATCGCACACACACTCTCCCTCTCTCTCTCTCTCTCTCACACACACACACAAGGAGGTGAAGAAGAAGAAGATGGAGATGGAGCAAGAGCACTCTTCTATTGCACAAATGAGAGAATGAGTAAAAATTAGGTTTAGTTGGCTTTTATAGGAGCTCACCCCATTCACACTTGGGCGCCCATGCTTAGCCAACTAACCCTAGCATGTTCAAGTTAAAGTGCGCCTCTCATCGGCAATCACTCTTACCCTTTTCCTATTGGTCCGACAAGCCCGGTACCTGACTCTACCGAATACATAATACACGTCCGTCGTAGGTGATGGGGTGTCCGTGAGCCGTGAGGGTTAACACCGTCATTTGGTGCCCCCACGAAGGACGGTTTCTAAGAACCCTTCGGTTTACAATGCTGAAAGTAACGCACGCCATCAATCATGGATGAATGGCTGAAGGAATTTTCTAATTGGAGGACGAAAGAAGAGGAGACTAAGGAGGCACTAGCCGCCTTCATTGAAGTACTACTGCCAGGCTGCAGTGTCGTCAGTATTCAAGAGGTAAATTCTCCATCTCGTGTTGCTCGTTCTAACCACAAATTAAGAGCATCAGGTGGGAGGTCTGTGAAGTGCCATCACTGTTGTCAAACAAAACACACTGTCAATGAGTGCCAGCAACAAAGGCAGCGAAGGGGCTGAAATCGTCTACATCGACATTCATCACGAAGAAGTCATTCACATCAAAGGAGGAAAGAAAACGGTCAGGCCTCTCTTCCCTAAAGAAACTGCAGTCAAAGTTATAACCTTTACTCCAAAATGGCCTAAAGGGGCTGCTCGAGCCAAAGGTAAGGAAAAGATAAGCCAGTCGGGAAACACATGACCCCGAAGGGAGAAGCATCTAGCCAAGCAAGTGCTTCAAGCTCAAAGAGCCGGGTTGTACCCAACTTGCCAAAGAGGAAGTCATTCGAAGCTAAGCGGCGGAAGGTTGCCTACCGATTTGCACGATGCATGCGAGTACTACCAATCCACTTCGACAATCCTGAAGAAGAAGTGGTAAGAAGATTCCCATGTCCTAGGGAAGAGTGGTTTGGCTACTGCTCTTGTTGTTTTGAAAGACGGGTAGAGGATCTCCCTCCTCTCCCTGTACAACTTATCCTGAAGAAGCTCTCTACCATGGGTGAAACCCAGTGGGCTGGAGACGAGTTGCAGCTGAATGGAGTAGAATTCATGAAACACTCCGACTACGAAAATTATCTGCAATTGCTACTAGCCAAGAGGCTGGAAGTGGTCAGACGCGTCGCCATCACCCCGTACGTGCTGAGCGACGAAGGAAAGGTAGAGCCAATGAAAGGGGACGACCTCTTGTGGATGTGCCGACTCATCAACTCTCGCACGGTAAGAGTATAAGTAAGTACTCCACCCTCTGTGCATGATGGAAAATGGGCTGACGGCATTGCTGTTCAGATTCCTGCAGGATATGCATGTGAATATCTATGTAGATAGGAAAATTTTCTACCAACAGAAGATCGTGTACCTATTCGGTGCGACGGTACTAGGAGAAATCCTTAATTCCCCAAACCCTATCATTCTCCCCATATAGGATTACCATCATTCCTTTAATGTTTCTATCTTTATCCTGTTTTAACCTATCCACCCAATCCTATAAAAAGCCGCTATGAGCCGCTACTATCATTAATCTTTTAAAAAAAAAAGGTTCGTAATTTCTTGAGTCACTACCATGGCAAGTGTTTCTTTCCCCACATTCAGTGGTAAGAAGGGAGAAGATCTCACCACCGACTTTTTGGATGATTTTGACATTGCTTGTGTCGTCTCCAACAAAGATGACGACGCTTCACGACTTTGAATTTTTCCTCTACTGATGAAAGTAGAGGCCAAGTTCTGGTATAATGCACTGCCCCAGGCTACCAAGAATGCATGGGATGTGTTGAGGGCTGCTTTTGTAAAGAGGTTTGGTGGAGACACAACCTCGGAGAAACTATGGCAGCTATACTGACGGAATTGAAGCAGGGAGGTCTGCTAGAGTATGCCACCTATGAGTCCAAATTTGTGGACTTATGGGAGAGATAATGCCTCACTAGAGGAAGGCAAAAGAGCACCTAATTTCCTAAATAAGGACCATTTCATTGCTAGTCTATGGTCGTTACTTAGAGAGAAGGTGAAGGGAAGGTTTCCTGCAACATATGAGTTGGCAGTAGAAGTAGCCCGCCTTAAAGACAAGAAGTTGCACATGCAAGCAAGAGTAAACGAGTCAGAGGAAACAAGCTCAGTCCGACCAACCCCAGTGACTGCAACAGCCAGTCATAGAGCCCAACCGCAAGAGGCATCAGAAGAGCAGCCAGACCTGTTGAGTCGCATCACCAACCAACTAGAGAGTTTATCCGTGCATTTGGTGCAGCAAGGGCATGCACCTATTAGGAATCCAGAACAAGAAAGAGGACAACGAAGGCATAACCAAGAGTACCACTGCAACAATTGTGGGGAAGACGGCCATGGTATGTACTACTGTCCACATCCAAGAAGGCAGAATTTCAATAGAGGGGGGAGACAGAATCAGATCTCTCCACCAAGAGCAAGACCACCACCACCTAAGAAACCAGGGCCGATCCCACCGGTCCAGATCCTTTGACCACCTGTAAAAAAACAACCACCACCCCAACCTCTCATTCCACCACTACCCCCACCACCTGTTGTGAACCAAGCGGTGAGTGTTATTAGCTTGGAGGCTAAAGGGAAGGCAAAGGTAGAAGAACCAGTTCGAGAGAAGCACAAAGGGAAAGCGAAGGTAGAATAAGTGGATGCTATGGGAGTGAAGCATGCTAGGAACGAGGAAGCCTCTCAAAGAGAAGAGAAGATGAAAGGGAAGGCCGAGTCTAGCAAGCAAGTAGCTAAACCGCGACGGAAGATAGACATCGTGGACTTCTCACTAGGTGAGTATGCAAAACCCTATGACTTAGTTCAAGATGTGTTAATGCAGGGCCCGAAGATAACTTGGCCCCAATTACTCCACCTTGCAGCAAGAATGAGGAGGCAATGGACAAAAATGGTAAGTACCAGGAAATCAAGACCCAGGATAGCTGGGGCTATCTCTGGAAGGGATCTCGACTCCATCCTACCAACCATGGATGCCCACATCATGGGGCAACGAATCTCAAATGTCTACATAGATGGTGGCGCGCAAATATGCGTCATGAGTGAAAAGATGATGCACCATCTAGGTCTAGAGGTAAGTAGGCCGGCAACCTGCCAAGCCGAAATGGAAAACAATGTAAGAGTGAAATGTGTGGGCATTGTGTAAAAGCATTCAATACAGAAGTGGAGGTAGACATCTTCGTCATGCCACACAAAGGGGAGGGCTACCCCATCATTCTTGGGAGGCCTTGGCTTATGGCTATGGAGGCTGAACAAGACTGGAGCACCGGAATGATTCATGTGAAGGATGCTAAAGGGAAGTCCATATTTTACGACATGAGGACTGGGAAGCAATGCAACATGATCTTGGAGGCTTCAGAAGATGAGTCCACCAGCGACTATTCGTCTACCTTAGAAGAAGAGACAACCACCACCGACGGAAGTGACAGTAGCATCGAAGTGATGGGGGTCATTCTTAAAGACCCAAAAAGATTGACACAATCTGAAACACTCCCGACAAACCAAGAGGAATCATCAGGTACGCAGTCCTTGGAGGATGCAGGTAAGTTACAAAAAATGCTCTCAAATGAGCTAACTTATGTAGAAAGGAAGGAATATGTCTCCATGCTAGGTAACTTCACTGCTTTGTTCATTGATGGCTATGATAAGATCACAAGAATTACAATAGTGCAACACCACATAAAACTCAAGGAAGGTAGTAAACCCGTAGTGCAGAAGCTCAGAAGACTTGGAGTAATCCAACAAGAGGCACTACTTAAAGAAGTGAGAAGTTTGCTACAAGCAGGTTTCATCTACCCTGTCGAAGACTCCGAATGGGTCTCCCTAGTAGTAGTCACACCAAAAAAAATGGCAAGTGGAGAGTCTGTGTGGACTATAAACCTCTCAATGCAGCCACGAAGAGGGATCACTTTCCCCTCCCATTCCAGGATGAAATTCTCAATGAAGTGGCGGGTCACAAACGATACACAGTGTGCGATGGCTACTCGGGATACTTCCAGATTAGCATTGCAGAAGAAGATAAGAAGAAGACAAACTTCATCACACCTTGGGGATGCTTTTCTTACAGGGTGATGCCTTTTGGCCTCACTAACGCCTTAGCCACATTTCAGCACTATGTGACCTTTGTTTTCCAACCCTACTCTGGAACATCAATATGGGTTTTCATAGATGATTTTTGCATGTATAGTTCACGAGCCCTTCATTTAAGCAAAGCCTATGATGGCTTAACCAGGCTGCAAACCTTGGGTGGCCAGCTCAACGTGGATAAGTGTCACATTGGTGAAAGCAAAGTCACTCTCCTTGGCCATGTAATTTCAGCAAAAGGGATTGAGGCTGACCCTAGCAAGATCCAAGCCCTGGTATCTTTATCGTCACCCACCACCGCTAAGCAATTGGTTTCTTTTCTTCAGAAGGTAAGATACTTATGCAGGTTCATTCACTTGCCATCTCACGTGGTCCTTCCCCTACAACAACTCACCCAGAGGGATGTCTTCTCATGGAGTGAAGAGAATGAGCAGCAATTTACCGAGGTAAAGAAAATCTTAGCTAAGCTTCCCACCATTTCACCCCCTAAGTGGGACGAGCCATTTTATGTGAACCCTAGTGTAGGAAGTGATACACTCGGAATCGTGCTAATGCAAAAGGACCCCCAAACTTCTTTCCTGCGTCCTATTTACTTCTCTAGTCGTGTCATGACCCCGTCAGAAAAAGGATTTACCGCAGTAGAACACATGGTTCTGGCACTAATGTTTGCTACCACAAAGTTCTGCTCCTATCTCGTGCCTAGACCCTTTGTAATCCTGACAATGGAGGAGGTTTTCCCATATGTAATGTGACACATGGATGTCTCATCTAGGATCTCTAAGTGGTTAATTAGATTACAAGAGTTTCACTACACCATGCAAGTAGAAAACTCCACCAGGGCTAGTTTAGCGGGAATTCTCACTCATCCCCATTATGAGAAGAATCTGAAGGTCAACACGGAAGCAAAGGAAGAAACACCAATAGTAGAGAGTCCTAGGCTAGAAAGAGCTCACTCTCTTTTCTTTGACGGAGCATACAAGAGAACAATGGACCAATCTGTAGCTGGCATAGTCATTTTCAATGAGCAACAAGAAAGAGTATTCTCCATCAGGCAGTTATTACACTCCCACTCCAACAATGAAGCAGAATATGCAACCCTAATTCTTGGGTTGGAACAATGTTTTTCAGAAGGAATTCAGTGCCTAAATGTGTTTGGCGATGCTTTTCTTTTGATAAGGCAGATAAATGGCACTTGTGTTTGTAAAAATCAAGTTTTACTTGGTCAACTACGCCAAGTTAAGAATCTTCTAGGGAAGTTTGAAGCAGTGAAACTATTTCATGTCCCTAGAGCCGAAAATCAGGAGGCAGATGCTCTAGCCAAAGAAAGAATACAAGAAGTTCCCGTAGGAGCCATCAAACTGAAGCTACCCCTCTTTCAAGGTAGTGATGCTATGCCTAATATCATCAGTTTTCTACATACAGGAGAATGTCCAGAAGGATACACCAAAGGCCGGAAGCAGTGGCTGGTCAGGAAGGCTACTAGATACCGCCTTGTAAACGACCACTTGTATTGTAAGGGCAAGGATCAGATTCTCAGGAGAGTGCCAACCTCCAGTGAGATCAAAGAGGTAATTTCAAGTTGCCATGATGGCGTCTGCGGCGGTCATTTCTCGCTAGATATCACTAGTAGGAAGATTCTACAAGCAAGATACTCTTGGCCTACTTTGAACAGGGATGTACACCATTGGTGTAAAACATGTAAGGCTTGTCAAGTGGCTAGTGATCACACATTAATCTACGACACAAATTCCTATCATCTCATATGGTCCATTTGAAAAATGGGGAATAGATGCAATCGGTCCTTTACCAAGGGCCCAATCAGGTAAATTGTACTGGGTGTAGACTACGTGACTCGATGGGCAAAAGCAATAGCCACCACCCGCATTACAGCCCAAGAGGTAGCAAAGTTCATTTTTTAGCATATTTGTTGCCATTTTGGCACTCCTCTTGAGATAATATCAGATAGAGGACCAGGTTTCAGAGGCGATCTGGTGGGAGAACTAATGAAGAAGTTAGGCATCACACGCCGACATTCCACACCATACTATCCATAATGCAATGGCCTGGTAGAGAAGCTAAATGGAATGATTTGTAAAATCGTCACAAAACAGGTGAACAATCACACAGGAGACTGGGATAAACATCTCATGGCAGCTCTTTGGGCCTATCGAACAACGTTTTGAACATCACTAGGTTTCACCCCTTTCCATCTAGTTGATGGGAAGGAGGCAATTCTACCCATTGAGGTACAGATAGCCAGCTTACGAGTCTTGGCTAGCCAGATACAGCGTCCAATTGTAAATCTTCGAAACCATATCCTGGATCTAGAGAGACTCCAACTAGATATGGAAGAAGCAATCAATCATTATGCAGTGCAGGCAGAACGACGTCGGCTCACTTTCAATCAAGGGCTTAAAGAAAAGGGACTGGAAAAAGGTATGTTAGTGCTGAGAAACGACAACAGATTCGACACCAGGAAGGACAAGAAATTTCAACCCAGATGGGAGGGACCATTCATCATCAAGAAACGCTATGACAACGGCAGCTATAAGTTGATGGAAGTAGATGGGAGAATTCACAAGACTAGGGTCAATGGATGGAGACTGAAAAGGTATTTTCTTAGGTTTGATCCAGAATTCATGCTAGACATTCCAGAAGAGGGAGAACCCTCTAACTCCACAACTAAAGATGCAGAGGAAGGGCTAGAAGCATGAATGCCTCTAGCCAGATGGGAGGGCTAATGATAGCCGGCTTTCAAAACCGTGCCCGTGAAAACCACACCCTAAGGAAGGAAAGGTTTATTACCGAAAGGAAAAGAAAAAACCAAAAAAAAACCCTTTACCATTAACCATACCCCCCCCCCCCCCCCCCCCCCAAGGTTAACCACCGATGGGGCGCCGCCAGTTTGGCCACACCCCTCCATTATCACCAAAAGACGATCTCTCTCTCTCTCTTACTGCCCAGCTCCGCTAATATTCTCTCTCCTACTCTACCATTGTATCATCCGGCCCGGTAGGTGCATTGGTTTCTCTATCATACTCCAGCCACGGCGGGCCGCCACAAATATTATTCTCTCTCTCTCTCTTCCAAATATCCCCCCCTCTCTCTCTGTGCTTGTCCACACTCCAACCCCGGCGGGCCGTACCTCCACCCCTTCTTGTCCACACTCCCTTCGGCCTTAAGCATTCCCCCCCCCCCCCCCCTGTTTTCTTCCTCTCCCCCCCACCCTGGCGGACCACTAGCCTAACCCCCCCCCCCCCCCCCCCCCCCCCCCCCTTATCTACACCTAGCCTTAGCTCTCTCTCTCTCTCTTGGGAGTAGCCACGATGGGCCTTAGGGCAAGCACCATCTCTCCCTCCCTTTATCTCTCACCCTCTCTTCCTCTATCCTCTAAACCCCCCCCCACCATATCCTCTCTCTCTTCCCCCCCCCCCCCCCCCCCCCCCCCTCACAACCCCTATCTCCCTCTCTCTCCCTCTCTTCCCTTGATGGGAACCACCCCTAAGCCACAATCTCTCTCTCTCGTTGACTAAGCACACCCCCCCCCTTGTCTCGCCCGCTGTCGGCTCCACCTCGCCGCTTGCGCTCATCCACACCCGCGTGCACTCTCCTCGGCCATGCACACCCCTCACAACCCATATCCCCTCTCCCCTCCCTCACCACCTCACCCCCACTCTCACTCTGTCTCGCCTTCTCTGTCTCGCCCGTAGGCGGCACCCGACTCCCGGCGCTCATACACTCTCTCTGTACACAGCCCGCGCAGGGACCGCTACACACCACACACACACACGCTACGCACACTCACCCCCCCCCCCTCCGTCTCTGCGTCGCCCACAGCATTGCCGAAAACCAAAAATTAGAAATATATATATATATATACACACACACACACACACACCACACCCCTCCGTTCCCACGCACGCATACGCTTCCATATACATATACACGCACCCATACATACACACACACGCATATACGTATGCACCACCATACCATTAAAAAATACAAAAAAGAAGGAAAAATGGCCATCGACATCGACAAAAAGAAGGAGGAACCCAAAGCACGCACCGCCGACAACAAAAAGAAGAAATGCACCGAAGGCATGCCCCAGCCAAAGAGACGTACACGCTACACCGGTGCACCGGCAATGCACCATTTGTCGGCATCACGCAACCACGACGCCATTTTCAATAATTTGTAGGTTATGTTCATCATTTCTTCAGTTTTCAGCCAAGCCTTATAAAATTCCCAATTTGTAAATTCTCTCTCTCTAGGTGATGGTTACAAAGGCCCACCTAGAGGTTTCATTTTTTTTAATAACTCTCAAGACAAAGCAAGGGTCAACCACACCAGGCCCACCGCCTTGCTTTGTCTCTTCGATTAGCTTACTCTAATCACACCGGGATTACCATAATCCAAGCAACCAACACCTATAAAAGGGCACTAAGAGGTCACTATCGGGGGGGGGCAGTTCATGAGAGGTCAACACTTGGTAGAGTTTAGTGGGAAGAATTGACACTATTGGCATCACAGGGAGGGGGCTTGTGTGATGGTTTGCCTTGAGAATTGCACCATGTGAAGGGAGCCACGTCCACCTCTCGACTCCAATGGTCGATGCACACACACACACACACGCTCTTGGTAGCAAGCTTCACAATGATTGAGTCGTCTTAGAGAACGCACCAAGTAGTTTCACCATCTTTTCTCCCTACCTCTCTATCACCACGGTGTGCCGCCTCGCTAGAAGGAAGGTCATTGTAAATACTGCAGGAATAATTCTCCCTCACACCCCCGAGGATTTTCATCATTTGGTCAATCTGTGTGTGTGTGTGTGTGTGTGTGTGTGTGTGTGTGTGTGTGTGTGTGTGTGTGTAAGTTTGTGGTGTTCACATCATCGCGGTCTGCGTCCTAGCCGCTCAAAGCTAGGTGGTGCCCCCTGTTCACTCTACCATGACAGGCTCGAGGTGCGCCATTCGGTCCCGAGCGTTTTAGAGGTCGTCGGGGTTCGGGGTTCGCTTTTCAATGGCCAAACTTTTTCTTCAAGTACAAGGGACGGTACCCACGGTGGGGTACCCACCCTCCCTTGTGTGCGGGTTCGGCAAGGCACGGAGTCTCGACATGGCCAAAAAAAAGCTTCGGCACACCAATTCTCTGCGTATTAAGGGCAGAAACTCGGAAATTAATCAAAGCATTCCGACAAGAGTTCAAAGTACCATTATCTTCCAAAATCAATTAACGGTTGCAGGCATAATTGATTCGACTACCAAGGAATTAAGGAATTCCCTATACGGCGGACATTTCGGACCGATTTTCATCGGGATACTATCGATTTTGACGGAATTAGCAAGGCTAATTACAATTTGCAAGTGCTCTCAATCTCAGGTATTTTTCTGACTATTCCTTGCACCGCATTGTCGACATGGATACAGATATCAATATGACTTTTGATTTTGAGCAAAGTACGCTTGATCCTGCCCATGATGGCCCGCAGCCGGATCCTCTCAAGGAGAGTACCCATGATGCTACAGCAGGTGATGACAGTTACGAATTGCTCGACATTCAAGAATTTCGTGCACTTTAGACACGCATGTCAGTCATGGATGAAAATTTTAAAGCTTTAAATGTAAATGTTACTAAACTATCCACATTAGTGATTCAATTAATCCAACAGCAGTCCAAGGGTCCTGCTGACACGCACATGCATGAGCACGTTGCTACACAAGGGCAAGGCCCAACTGCTGATACTTTGCACACTCTCACTGCAAAAGAGGTGGATGAGTTGTTGAAAAACACCAAACCACCGATTTTTAAGGGAGAAGACCGAGACCGGAATAAGGATGCAGTGAATATCTTTCTTAGCAAGTGGGATGAAATTCACACCTTACGGCGTACTCCGGACGCAGTCAGAGCTCTGCAAATGAGCTTAACTCTGGAAAGCAAGGCTTACAAATGGTGGATGTCTCTCAAGGAGAAGAATATCATACCACAGAGTTGGACAGCTTTTGAAACTATGTTTAGCAACGAATTTTTGCCTACTAATGAGGCAGATCGGAATTGGACGGCTTGGGATACGTGTTCCATGCACCAATACCCATCATTGCTTGAATATATATCTCACTATCGGGATGTTATCCTCAAGTTGGAAGGCTTAGATAACTTTCAACAAGTACGGGGGTTTATACGTGGTCTGACACCAAAGCTTAAGAAGTATGTCAAGACCCAAGACCCTAAAACACTTGAGAAAGTCATAGTGAAAGCACATATTCATGATGATCCACATGAAAAAAAAGCACATAATATACATGTGCCTGCTAATACACATGGCAATACATGCACTCAGTATGGGCACAATAAAAGAAAATTTATAGTTGCCAATTCAGATGCATCTAAAAAACCCAAGGGGTCCAGGGGTCCTCTCTCTCCTGAGGACTTTGATAAAGCTAAGAAAGAAAAATTATGTTTTCAATGTTTAGGAAGCGGTCATGGCAAAAAGGATTGTCCCAAGGGGAAATCTGCTGCTCATGGCAAGGAGAAAGCAGTGCACACAGTGCAACTGCTACCTCTTGAGTGTTCCTCACGATTCTGTATAGTGGAAGTAACACACACAGAGGTGGTACATGATTGCTGACTCACAGCTTCCATGTGGCAACAAACCTTTGGACCACATGAGTTAGTACGGCTGCAAGGCCACAAGGTGCGCATCTTGGTAGATGATGGTGCTACTCACAATTTCATCAATTATGGATTGGTGAAAAAACTCAAATTGCCTCAAACTCCAAGTACCCACCGCTACAAGGTAGCAATGATAAATGGACATGATATCGAAATCTGGGATACTCATTGCCGAGCTGTTTTGTTGGAAGTACAAGTTTACTCCACATGCTTGGATTTTTAGGTTATGAACATGGAAAGGGTAGATGTGGTCCTTGGTAGGGAGTGGTTGCATAGCCTAGGACAATCACTGAAGCGTAGCTATGAGCACAACAACTTGATGTTTGAATCCCATGGCGCACGTGTGTTATTGTTACAAGAGAAGGATGTACCTTCTTCACCATTGATTTGTACCATTGAGCTTATCCAGCTCGTTTCTGATAATGAAATAGATCAAGTTTTCTTGTGTTACTCATTGTCTCATTTTCTTTCTAACATTGAATCTGTTGAACATTCCTCAACGCCGCATGCTTCTCTCTCATCTCTTCCACCAATGGCTAATTCTAAACAAGCAACGTTGCTAGTGAGTTACAAAAATTATTAAAGGAATTTCAAGATGTTTTTCCTAATGATTTGCCACCAGGATTACCGCCGAGACGATCGGTGCAACATAGCATCGATGTGGCTACAGGCTGTAAAGATGTCAAAAAACCTCCCTACCATATGAGTTATTCTAAAGTTGATGAGGTGGAGCGTCAGCTTGCTGACTACCTTAGCATAGGGTACATACAACCAAGTTCTTCACCATGGGCCTCTCCTATCCTATTAGTGAAGAAAAAACACGGCAGCATGCGCATGTCCGTAGACTACCGTGGCTTAAATGCGGTTACGGTTAAGAACAAATACCCATTTCCCCGAGTAGATGAGTTGTTCGACAAACTCACTCATGCTCGCATTTTTACGAAAATAGACTTGCGGTCAGGATATCACCAAGTCCGTATTTGACTTGCTGATATACCCAAAACTGCATTCTGAACACGGTTTGGACACTACAAGTTCTTGGTAATGCCCTTTGGGTTAACCAATGCACCCGCAACATTCATGACACTTCTGGATAGTGTTTTGAAGCCGTACTTGGGCAAATTTGTCATCGTTTTCCTCGATGACATTCTAGTCTACAGTGCTTCTGAAGAAGATTACTTACAACATCTCAGGCAGGTGTTCGAGTTGTTACGAACAAACAAATTATATGCCAAAGAATATAAGTGTGATTTTTTAAAAGAAGAAATTCACTGTCTAGGGCATGTTATTTCAGCTAATGGGCTATATATGGATCAATCCAAAGTGGGTACCATCCGAAAATGGCCTTCTCCTAAAAATTTGGAAGAGTTACAAATTTTTTTGGGATTTGTAGGTTTTTACCGAAGGTTCGTTAAAAACTATGCTAATATTGATGTTCCCATGATGGATCAACTAAAAAGCAAAGGCAAAGCTTCTCAGTGGGGATCCGCTCAACAGCACAGTTTCGATACGCTCAAGGATGCATTAGCTACAACTCCCATACTAGCTATTGTAGATCCTTTGAAACCATTCGTTTTGGAAACGGATGCCAGTGATCGTGCTATTGGAGCAGTCCTGTTAGAAGACGGACGGCCAATTGCATTTGAAAGCAAGAAGCTTGATGCAGCTTAGCAGAATTACTCTGCTTATGAGTGCGAACTCTATGCAATAGTGTCTGCCTTAAAAACATGGCAGCTGATACCAATGTTAGACAATGGGAACTAGAACCTAGGAGTCCACCACCCAACCACCCACTATATAGCATGGCCCCTGGCCCTTTGCCCTAGTTGGACTCCCTTTCCACACTGCCTAGCCCGGCCTTGCCCTTGTCTAGTCCGGCCCTGCCGGTGTCCTGACAGTGATGGTCTATAGGAGTCATGGTGAGCAAGCTTGATGTAGAACGAGAGCAAGAGAGAGAGAGAGAGAGAGAATTCGATACAGATAGAGAACAAAAACCACACGCTATGCTTCATATTATATTTGTGTAAACAAACTTACAATATATAAAGCCAAACTCACTATGCACACTAAAAAGGTAACTGAGTCTTAGCTGTATGCCTCAAGGGCCTATTCCTATGGGCTTAGACCACTAAATCCGGGCTTGAATACCTAACAGATACCACTTGCAAGTTTGTATGTGTGTGGATGCGTGTGTGTGTGTTGTATGGTACGGTGCAAGCAGGAAAGGGGAGAAGCATGAGAATGTGGGTGGAGCAACCTCAGGAAGTAATATGTGAGGATCTCCTTATTCATATGTATATAATGAATAAGAGTACGTACATACGGTGGGTGGGCGATCAAACATTGGACGTTCCGCCCCAGGCAAAGGTGCAGCGCCTTTACCCCAACACTCCTCCTATATTTGAAGCATAGTTTTTTCCAATGCACATGTTTAATTTGAATGTTCTATTGTATTGGGCAATAACAAAAAAAGAAATCCTCCAAAAAGCTCTCTCCAACTAGAGGCGGAAAACTTTTTCCCTACAAACACTATACCAGTGTGAAAGGCTTAGGAAAAGCTCCCTCCAAAAGCTCTCTCCATTCCCATCCCTTAACATGATCACCCTCCATTCAAATCGAGGGGGGGAGTATATGTCTCATGAGTTTAATGCATTTCTGGCTAGTCGTGGGATAAAACACCAATAAACAGTGCCTTATACACCTCAACAAAATGGTGTTGCTAAAACAAAGAACATGTTACTTACAAAGATGGAAAAATGTATGGTCAAGAGTCAAGCTTTACCACATTTGTTTTGGCTTGCGGCCATCATGTGTGCCGCTTACGTACTTAATAGGTCTCCTACAAAAGCTTTGCAGTTTATGACTCCATAGGAAGCATGGCATGATAGAAAGCCTTCTATTGATCACAAATGCATTTTTGGTTGTTTGGCTTATGCTTTGTTGCCACAAATGCAGTGCAAAAAATTGGATCATAAGGCTGTCAAATGCATTTTTGTTGGTTACAGTATTGAAAGCAAATGCTATAGGTTGTACAATCCGCAAAAAAAGCGTATCTTGGTTTCACAAGATGTTGTGTTTGTGGAAGATTCTATTCAGTCTTTGTTGTCATGTACTAGAGACAGTAATGTAAGCTCACAGGATATTTATGATAGTTTGTTGCCTTTTATGAGGCAAATGTACAGCCAGGGATTTCAATAACATGATCACAATTGTGTGATTACGTTAATAACACCAGTAATTACATACAAAAAAATACGTGATCACATTAATTGTTAACGTGATCCTGATGATGACCTGCAAAAACCAATAGAGCCGATTAGCCTATCGGGTTTCATCATTTTCCCTCCGGGCCGACTGGGTAAAGGATGTTGCTTGATGGGCCCGCCAAGAAAAAAGGCCGGTGGACGTAATTATATAAAGTAAGCCTCTTCTAACCATGGCACTTTGACTAGGAAAATTCCTGGGGAGTGTATCCGAGCACGGGTACATTCATCTCCTTGTGAATTGACCTAAGGTTATAGAGTCATAGGTCCTTTTTATGGGCCGGATGTGATTCTTAATTTGGTAACACTTCTAAAAATATTTAAATTCTTCTCCAAAATTAAAGGTACAAAGCCAAACTAATTGAGAATTTGGAGAGTCTTGCTCATTGTGACGAAGCCATTGGTCCATAAAAGGGCCGAAGTTGGTTTTAGAAGATGAGCATATGCAAATGACTAGTTGATAGTCAAGGGTCGGATGCCCTGTACTAGTGTACTGGGTATATAAAGATCCTTGAAGTCTTGCATTTTTCACCATCATAGATTTGAGTTGATATACATTGTCACTGCAAAATATGAGAGCTATAATCCTTAATTGGGTGATTGTGTGATTGTATTGAACATTTCATTGCCTTGTTTTATGCATTGTTTTATTAGTGCATTACGTATTATGAAAGATTGTTGATGCATGACATGACCAATAATAGATGTTATTGCTTGCATGTGTGTTTTGCAAACAATTATCATCATTTCAGTGTAGAAGTTGATTATTCTTTGTAGCATTTGAAATAGATGTTTCTTATTGTTTTCAAATCGAAGAGGGTGTATAAATAATCATTATATTTATAATTGCATTGAAAAAATCATAGCATTGTTGTATTTGTAATGCCGTCAGGAGAGTGCATTGCAATGTGTATCTTTGCTCACAACATACCTGATCGATATGTGGATTGACTGGAGTGCATTGCAAATCTCATACTGTGTAGATTTGATTATCTTCTTAGTGAATGTTTTTCTAATATATATTGAAAAGAAGAAAATTGTTTTTAAAACTGAACATCTAATTCTTATGCCTTCAGTATTAAATTGAAAGCAATGGAGCAAAATGTCGGTACAAGCGGTACGAAGAAGGCAAAGAGTAAAAAAAGCCCATGGCAAAGAGTGGGATTATGCTCACAACATATGCGGTCGATATATGCAGTGGCAATGTAAATTTTGCTTCACTACAAAATCAGGCAGTGCACCACGTATTAGGGACCATATTTTGGGTAGCATTCAAAAGAATTGTAAGAAATGTGAACATCCTTAGGCACCTGCACTTGCAAAGCATTTGAGAGAAGAGCTCTTCAAAAAGGGTGGCAACAGACAATGAATACATAGCTCTATTATGGATACAAGTCAAGAGCAGTCAGAGCCAAATATTAACTTTGCTGATCTTATGGTCACACCAACTAACCTGCAGAACAGACTGCATAGGGAGAGGAAATGTCAAGCAACGTTCCTTTCAACCGTCACAATGAAGGTGGACTTCGGTTAATGCATCAAAAATTATTGCATCAAAGCTTTCGAAAGGAGTCTCTAGAAGAATCATAAACTACACTCGCCAAAGCGATTTTTTACACTGAAAGTGCCCTAGTCATGGTAGACAACAATCATTGGAAGGCCACCTATAAGAAAATTGATGAGTTTGGCCCAGGATTTTTGACCCCTTCGTGTCACACGATACGAAGTGATCTCTTAAACAAATGCTACATTGAAAGAGCGTGTTTTCAAAATAATACTTGGGACTATTTTGCTTTCAGGATACACAATTGTGAGTGATGGTTCGTCTAATGTTCAAAGAAGACCACTAGTCAATGTAATACTGATTTGTCCAAGGGAAAAACCCTTCATAAAGGCGATTGACAGTTCTGGTGCAATTAAAAGTGGCAAATAGATTTTTGAGGTCTTGATTAGTGTAATTAAAGAAATCGGTGTTGATCATGTCATTCAAGTAGTCATGGACAATGCAAAGAACTGTAAAAATGCTAGCAAATCAATAAAAAAGTTCTTTCAAAACATTTTCACCAATGGTTGTAATACACACAACTTAAACTTGGTGCTGACGTATTGGTACACTAGTGAAGAAACCACATGGTTCACCAAAATAATTGACACAACGCGACAAGTTGTGAAATTTATCTTGAAATGACAAATAGTGCTCGATTTGGACAAAACATGCATGTCAGTGATGTTGAAACTCAGAATGCACGCACTTTTCTACATTGGAATCATTTCTCTATAATAAGTGCGCTGTGGTTGAGACTTTCAATTGTACGACCTTTGACGAATGGCATCTTGAGCAAAAAGGAAAAGTGAAAGAGAAAATTACATGTCTACGTGGGTCCATAAACAAGGCTACTTGATGGAGGAGTTTAATAGATGCATACCATGTAATGATTCCTGTTATGTTTGCGATTCTCAACCTTGATTAGAAGGCACCAAATATGGGCAAAGTGTGGATGATATGGTGGTTAGTCCAATAAAGTCTTGAAAATCTTGAGGAGCTAAAAGAGTATGTAGTAGTGAAGGAGTGGCGACTACCATTCTCTATCAAACAATGAAGAATTTTGGCCAAGTATCTTCATGCAAGATGGAAGAGCGCTCATAGTCCAGTCCATAGTGTGGCTTACATGCTTGATCCGGAGTATTGGAATTTAGATCGGATGTCCAATATAGAGGTACTCAACAATTTTCTATCACCTGGTCAGCACATTCTACTCCAATGCTCAAGACCAAATTGATTGTATCAAAGAAATGAGTGCACTTAGACTAAAAGAAGATCCTTTTATGAATGATTTTGTACAGTCAATGGAAAGAGAGCAACCTGAATGGAAGTGGTGGATGGTGAATGGTGGAAAGCAATACTCAACCTTACATCCCCTTGCAATGAAAGTACTAGCACAATGTGCAACAAACTTAAATTCCGAGAGAAACTGGAGTATGTACAAGTATGTTCATAGCACTATAAAAGATTATTAGCAGACAAAGGAAAAAAATTAGTGTATATTTTTTGCAACAAAAGGATATTGCATCACATCAAAAGCGCTAGCTACGAGGAGGAAATGACAGTTTGGGTGTATGATTGTCAAAATGAAGATGAAGAAGAGTTCAATGTTGGTGTATCTCAATGAATTATAGACAAAATAGAAGAGGATATGATAATAGACGTGGAAGTTGAATTACAAGAAGACCCACAACACTCAGACTCAGAACAAGATACAACTTTACAGATTCAACATAGCTTGAGAGTAGAATGAAGATTGTGTCAAAAACCATTATGAAAGAGCTTGTATTCAACGTGTTTTGATCGTATACAATGCTTCATAGTAGCAAATATACATAATTTGTTGATTTCAATTGTTATGCTCAGAACCTTCATCCTTGTTACCAAATAGAATTCTAATTGTGCTAGGGGTGTCTTGGTGGGCTTGCTTGAATTTGTACTCATTTACCATGCCAAACATATGATATATTCCTTGTGGAATATCTTGTAAACAGATTGCATATCGACTACTATTTTGCATTAAACAAATTAAACACACAAGGGTATAATAATGATAACATGTCAATGTATAGAATCCACTCCATCCATCCAAATTCTTGTAGCAAACTGGACACTGGGAAGACGAAGATGCATCCGATTGTGACATGGGAACCAACTTTGGATGCACGCAATACTTTTCTCCATTTGAACCTGGGATTCTTAAGGTGTTTGGGTTGCTACAGATAGCCGTGTTATTTTTGCATATTTCTCTGCTAGTTGTGTCGCTAGAATATCTTTCTCCTTTTTTAATTGTATGTCGGCCCCTTCTGACAGAACTCTCCCTGATATCATGGGTGGCTGTAGTTGTCTCCTTTGAGGAAAAGTCTATTGATCATTGCTGCACAAAATGTACATACAACATTTTTGCAAAATATAATGCACAATTTTCATTGTGCAATGGATGGCCAAAAACTTCCAAGTAGATCCTCTCGGTGTTATCTTTGATCTCTTGGTGAAGGCACTTTGATAATTTCCACCATCCTTTCTTTATCTGCACCTCCTCACATGGCCATATTGTTTTAATCTTATCCTTGATCACTTCTTTATTGATATCTTTCCATTGCAAATGGTTTGGATTTGCCCATTTTGATAGTCGTCAAGCAGTGTGCGTCATTTGTTGTGTCAACATATCGTACTCAAGAGATTTTGTGCGCTTAAACGCATTAACAACCACTTGTTGTTGATCATCTGGCACCGTTTGGGTACCACAATCTTGTTCTTCATCAGCCATAGTATCTTAGGACTGCAATGGACAAATAGACAAATATTCAATATCTTTGACAAAAATTTGTTCTCACGATTCAACAGTCTCAAAGATACCATGATTGGCGTATCTTAGTTCAGTCAAATATTTTGCAATTGATGTGAAAAACAAATCACAAATGATCCAATTAAACCACAAGACAATTGACTAAAGACATACAAATTGAAATATACTTCAAATGACTCAATGAGGTGAACCACCCCAAAACCAGAAAATAGACTTCAATGCAAATAAAATACAAGACAACAAGACAAAGTACGAAGTACAAAATGTTCTGGCCGGCTAAAAAGATGGTGCAAGTTCAACAAGCAATCGTTGGACAGGATTAGGATCTATCTTTAAATGCTCTTTGAAAAATATCAAAACATCTGATGTATTTCTTCTAGCTTCCCGCTCTCTTAACTTCATCCAACATTCCACTTTTATTTGAATAGCCCTCATGGCATCTTGATCGGGGTGGTAAATACTTCTTCTAGGAAATAGACTTTCCTAGATGCACTCGAAAAGTCTATCAATATGTCCAATAGAAAACCTAATGCATAAATGTTGCTTGCTTTTGTGTATGCATCTACGCACAGTGAATCATATATATCCACAGTCGCTTTGCAATCTCTCCTTCCCCTGCTTCCTTTGCCTCCAAAATTGCAAAGTCTGATTGAGTGCTTGGATGCAAATAATTATTTGATACGTGCTTGACTGGTATTCTAAGCATCATGCCCCAATCAATGATGTTGACACGGGGTTTATTTGCGCGAGTAAAGTCTAACATTATGTTGAAAGGGTGCAGGTTGTTGTGCACTATACCAGCTGAGTGAGCAGCCGCAACACCTTTTATTAAAGCATGTAAGATTGCTAGCATCTGCTCAATCACTACTTTGATCCATGCAGTCTCTACCTCTAGTAAGTGTTGATTTTCTAGTGGCAAAGACCTCCAGCCATGTTGTAGCATGTGCATGTAGCATCTGAACACTCTGTGGACGAATGGCAGGCGGCACATCATGTTTCCCAAGGTGCCTCCATTGTAGTATGGAAAGATTGTGATCCAAGGAGCCTCGGTGGTAAATCCAATGCATCTTAAAATGGAGGGGTGAAGTGTTTGCATTCCTTGCTCTGACTAAAAACTATCATATTTTGCCTCACTCCCTCCCTTGTAGCATTTTCCTATATATGTAATATGCTCTGGAAAGAAAGAAATGCCTTTAATGGTATATGATGTGCATACACCAAAAGAGCCTGCTCCAACCCTTGCACCTTCCACTAGGACCTCATGGGGAATTCCAATTAGATGAGTGCACTTGGCATTCAATGTTGTACGCATGATTGTGTCGGTGCCGCAGGCATCTGATCGACCACGCACAGCCGCTTGCACATATAAGGCTATCTTCAATCTCTTGGGTAAGGAAGCTTGGTCTTGAGCTTTCACTCGTTTCATCTTGACCTTCTGCTCCTTCCATAGTTTGTCCCACAGCTTTATTTTTTTCTATATCGCAGGTGGGAAGGAGATCTTGTTTTACGTCTCCACATCAGACTTTCATATTTCCCAACATTGTCGTGACCTTGTGGTGGGGGTTAAATCCTCGGATCCCTGTAGGAATCAACAATTCATATTGGCCTTCACCTCGGAGCCTGCACTCTATGTTCTCCCATATGTTGGGGTTAAGGCCTATGTGCCTTGACCGGTCGCCCAGGTCATGGGCGCCCGCCCACTGTTACCCTATACTTATAGTGAGGTCTATATAGAGGGAGCTGCCACTTCACAATCTCCCCACCCACATCGTGTGTGTGTTTCCTTCTCTCTCTCTCACTCTCCGTCTGTGGTGCTCTCTGATCCCCTTCAATTGGTATCAGAGCTACGGTGACCGCGTAGAGCACGACAGCTTTGAGAGCTTCGAGGCGATAGCTCGCTCGCTCTCGACTGTAGAGAGATTAAGAAAGCTTGGAAGCTTTGTGAGAATTCAATGGGAGCTTGTGAGCTCACTTGAGAGTGATGTATGCTCTTGTGGAAGCTCAGAAAGAAGTGTGGAAGACTGTGTGTAAGTGAAGGTGCTGCCCTAAAAACTGTGTGCGCAGCAGCACTGTTTTCAGATTCTTTTTTCTCCTTGTAGAATGCAGATATGAGAATTCTATCTTGAGCTACCCATCCGTTTCGACGTGGTCTACAACTTTGCAGAAGAAACGTTTTGCAAATTCCTCACCGTTTTGCTGATATTCAGCTCAGACTGACTGTATACAGAAATTCTAGATTTTCTGTTGTCGCATTGTGTGCGAGTTTGATGCACTTTTGGAAGCATGGGAGATGCTTGAAGTTGAGTGCATAAATTCTGAGCTGAAGATGCAATTGCAGCTTGTGTTAAGCTTGTGGTTTGAGGTTTTTTGGTAGACTTGGGCAACGAAGTACGGAGGCGTTTACACACCACCGAAGCGATCTCTTGAGAGACATAGTTTTTTGGAGCACACAGGTGGAGCTTCTTTCACTGGTTTTCACAGGATACTTTGGCAGTGATTTTGTGCTTGGATTCATGGTCTTTGCGGATGGTTTGCATATGGTTATGGCGCATGGTTGATACCCATTATACATGCATTTTGGCGAGCACTTTCAAGTGCCGGTGAGCTCTCTTGAGAGCATTGTTTCCGCATTGATCAAGTTTCCGCATTGCAAATCTTTTGGCGCTTGCTTATGCGCGGTCACTCCGTTGATGTACGTTGAGTGCGGATTGCCATTGTATGTGAAAATGTGGAGCCATTTTGGCATTTCTACTCATTGGCATTGAGTAGTGTTATGGTTTATGGTAGAGATTGTACTTGAGTTTTTTGCTCAGTTTTCACGGAAAATTCTGTCGGATTTTTTCCAGATTCTCGCCATAGTTTGTGATCGAGTGTTTACTCTCACTTTGACAGGTTTTGTCAGTTTGGACACAGTTTTGTGTTTTTGTATCCACTCTCGCAAGAGTGAGGAGTTGTGTATCTTTCTTTGCTTGAGACAGTGGTTTGCTCTCGGGTGGGAGAGTCTTGTGATCTCGAGCATTGTTTGCCATAGTTTTGCAGAGCTTATGCATGTATGTTGAGTGTAGTTTGATGCGCATTGATTGCTCATTGTATTGAGCTTGCAGGACAATGGTTATTTTGTGTTCATAGCCATTGTGCATCGAAACTCTGGCAAAATTTTCTCAGGAGTTTTATCCGTATCATTTATGTGATCTAGGTAGAGATTGCGGGTTGCACTCAGCATTTGCGTGCGGTGTTCTCTGCAGGTGGGAGACTTGTCCATGTGTATGCATCGATATCGCATAGTGTGGGCTTGGTGATTAGCTCACAGATTGCAGTGTGATACTAGAGTAGGCGAGGCTTGTATTGACATTGCGGGAGCTCTATTTTGGAGTGTGTCTCACAGGTTTTACATTGTGTTTCTGGCCATATTTGTAGACAGTTTCCAGGTGTTGTTGGTGAGGTCGTTTTGCTTTCTAGTTTACTACATTCTGCTCATGGCAGAGACAGGTGATCGCTCAGATTATGATCTCTCTGAAATGTGCATGTTTGATGGGTCAGACTTTGCAGCATGGAGAGAGTGTATGCTTGATTCATTGACACAGGGAGGGTTGCATCGACCATTGAGTGGTGATGCAGGTAGACCTTCAAACATGTCTGACAATCAGTGGCAGGAGCTAGAGGAGATGGCACTATCTACACTCTCTTTGCACCTTGCGGAATCTGTATATGCTCTTGTTATGTATGAGACTACTTCGAGAGCACTTTGGCGCAGATTACATGATATGTATGATAGATCTGAGTCATCAAGGACTCGTGTGAGACATGTACATTCACGAGTACGCCGACAGGTGATATGTTGGTATTGTGGTCATTCTGGACACATTAGACGGCACTATTTTTGTCATATGCAACATCGTAGGAGACATGGCACTCTCAGAGATGTATGTAGTGATGCCATGGACTCAGTTGCTTTGACAGTTGAGGCAGATGTAGTGTTGGAGTATACTAGTGACGGGGATGTCACTTTTACCTCGAGCTATGCACGAGATGCTATACATGTGGATAGTTCACTCCCTTTGCAGTGGTTGCTAGACACAGATGCTATGTTTCATGTCACGTCACATCGTGAATGGTTTTGTAGCTATTCTAGCGGGATGCTTGGCAGTGTACATTTGACCGATGGATCGGTGCATGCGATAGCAGGTGCAGGAGATGTGAGACTGTCATTACCGAGTGGTGCATCTTACTTGTTACGACGTGTGCGCTATGTACCAGATTTGACAGTGAGTTTGATCTCGATTGGTCAGCTTAGAGATCGTGGATGTCAGATTTCGCTACGAGAGCGAGATTTTGTGATGCATTTGGGTTCGCTAGTGATTGCGAGAGGTGCCAAGAGTGGTAGAGGTTACCCATTGCATGTGGATCATGGGAGAGACGATGTTGTCTCTGTGATCATGCAGCTGGGTAGAGAGTGAGAGAGCAGGCGAGTCTCTTTTGCTTGTGGGTTGCAGGATGCTTTGCATGGAGTGCAGAGCAGTGACCTTGTTGTGCAGGTTGCGTCTACGGATGCACAGGTAGAGCAGGACAGCTCTAGTGAGTCACAACAGGATGAGTCATCAGAGGTGATGACAGAGATGACTCACATGGATGCTGAGATTTCGGCTATTGTGGAGTCATTTCTTGATATGCTTATGCCAGAGCTTGATGCAGATTCAGGACAGATGGATACTCTTGGTACACATGTGATATGTGGTGGGCACGAGGAGTCACTCCAGAGCTCGGAGTCAGAGTGCCATGGTCTCTATGATAGGGGACAGGATTGCCATGAGTTGAGTTCTGAGTTGGAGGTGGCAGAGGTTGCCAGGGTTGCATCAACGTTCGGTGTCCTCATGTACGAGATGCTGATCTCGAGGCCCGACATAGGAGCTGCAGTGGGAGCATTTGCAGCAGGGTTGATTAGTTGTTCGATGACTGATCTCGGCATAGAGCATAGAGGAGGTTTGCAGGTATTGGACCGATACTTGTAGGAGTGCATGAGCTCTTGTAGACTATTTGCAGAGCTTGGAGCTAGCTCTGTGTGGCTTCCGCAGCGGGATGTTTGTCTATCAGTAGAGCCGAATGCACTAGCTCATCGAGAGTCAGTGGGCATAGGTTGAGAGAATATCTCACCTTCTACTAGTTGTACACTAGTAGATCTTGCTTAAAGGCACATTGGCCTTTAAGTGGGAGGTTGTTGTGGTTAAGGCCTATGTGCCTTGACCGGTCGCCCAGGTCATGGGCGCCCGCCCATTGTTACCCTATACTTATAGTGAGGTCTGTATAGGGGGAGCCGCCACTTCACAGTCTCCCCACCCACATCGTGTGTGTGTCTCCTTCTCTCTCTCTCACTCTCCATCTGTGGTGCTCCCGATCCCCTTCACCATATAGTGCTAGTGAGGTCTTTAATGAAAACGTTGCTTTCATAATCTGAAGTATGCGACCATCTGCACATGATAAAATTTTCAAAACACATTCTTTTTTAATGGCACCCATAATAATTTTCTTTTGATCTTGCGTGATTTTTGCACTGGACAATAAAAAACAACATATCAAATATAGTTTCATGGGTGCATTGGCACTCTCACACTAGTTCATGCAAACCATAACCGTGACTTGAAGACTTCAAAAGAATATGCACGATTATATTGATATAGATGAAAACCATTTTCATTTTAACATGCTATGTTTACTCTTGTAAGATGCAGGAAAAACAAGTAACTCTTAAGAAAACCATCCAAATCAAACAATACAAGTTAAAAACCTGAAATATTTTAGCATATTGTGATAAGCCATAAGACATGAGTCCATATTTTGCATGTTGCACTCTCACACTAGTTCAAACAAACCATACCCATGACTTAAAGACTGCAAAAAATTATGCAAGATTTTATTCATTCAGGTTCATAATCATTTTCATTTTAAAATGCTATGTTTAATTGTGCAAAATGCAATAAAAACAAGTAACTCTTAAGAAAATCATCCAGATCCAATAGAACATGTTAAAAACCCAAAACATTGCAAAATATTCTGATAGAACTTAAGACGTGAGTTTCTATTTTCACATTATCACTTCAAAAAAAATTGTCGATAGAAGACATATGCATCGTGATGTACATGTTGCCAATTTCATTTTAGCTCATTTTAAAACATTGATAGTATACAAACCACTCATAAATTACAATTTGCAAAGAGCATCTTGCTCTTTAAAAAGATTAAAGTGAATGTCTTACATGCAAAATGTGTGCATATACTTTTTTAAATTGAAAGTATATTAGCTATTTGTAGACATAGAGACATAGCATAGTGTGAATAGTATTGATGTAAATGTAGCATTAAAATAACAACGATGATTGATGAATAAAACATTTTTTTGAATATGATTAGATAGTATATATTTTCACAAGAACGCTTAAAAATAACAATTTCAAACAACTCAAACATTTGTATATGAAATACTATTCACGATCGCGTTATGGACCAAGTATTTCATATACTTAATCTTAAAAAATGAACTGCACATGCACATACAAACTATATGGCGTTCGTACGACTGGGTTAATGACACGAATGCCACATTTATGCAAAAACAAATGCTTCTAACAAATAACACTCAATTAGCCGTGTTATCGATTGAGTGCTGCCCGAATCTAAAGAGCGATAATGGCTTGCATACAAGCATCATATAGCCGCATTATCGATCGATGCCCATACGTTTTTCTAGAAAGGGAAAGGGAAGTTGATTCAGCATAAGGATATTAGAATCACCGCGTTACCGACGTAGTACCCAGACAGTGAGCCAATACTTACCACAAGGACACCATATTCCCCGCGTCACCAAGGTGATGCCCCCATGCTAAGCACCGTTCTGTAGGACAGCTTATGCACACACTCACATTGTGAGATAAGGTATCTTATTATTGTCATGCAATACGACAAAAGGCATGCTACCACACAACGCACATACACACACCACACACCCAGGTCGTGTGGTCAGGTACTCCGCTGCTGCCACATACTACGATGCAGAGCATGCTCCCACACGACCCCCTCTCAAATCTCTACGTACCTGCAAAGGCTCTCTCTCTCTCTCTCTCTCTCTCTCTCTCTCTCTCTCTCTCTCTCTCTCTCTCACACACACACACACACACACACACACACACACATAGAGTGGCTCAAGAAATAACACCAGGGACCCGATCAGGGCCCTATATATATTATGTTGCGGGCATGTCGGGCATTAGGGTTTACTTGGTGGGCTTGTGGGGAAAACCTGAATGCTTGGCGGGCCTGTAGGGAAAATTGTTTTGCCGACGAGCTTTTGTTGGGTTTTCGGGTTGCTCTCAACCGGCTTCTTTGTGATCATGTTAAGTGTGATTATGTAAATATGTTAGTAAGACCTTGTGATCACACAAAATTTTAGGTGATTATGTAAATATTAAATCCTTGTGTACAACCTGTGGGGGGTTTTGAAAATGCTACAGATGAGCCAATTTCTGATGCAGATGTACATGATGTACTTGATGTGAAAAGGGCTGAGAATGAGTAGGCTAGATGTATGCCAAAGTGGTTAATGCATACTTTGCGTGACTATAAATTGGATGCACCTTTGTCTAAGATGGGATGCATTAAACTTGCTACATGATGCCTCAATTGACTCGCAAGTGAATGAAGCTTTTCTACAATGCCGATGTATTACAGCTTGGGAGGAATTTGGTGGGTCACGTTTCATACACATTACACCACCCATATTACCCGAGTAGAGGATTGGAGATAGCTTTTTGAGGGAGCTTTTTAGGGATCTTTTCTCTTGATTTTTACTTGCAATAGAAAAAATAACAAAAAGCTCCCTCAACAAGTCCCAACCGGAGAGTTTTAGAAGGAGCTCTCTCTCTCTCTCTCTCTCTCTCTCTCTCTCTCTCTCATATATATATATATGTATGTATATATGCATGTGTGTGTATATATATATATATACACACACACACACACACATATAACACACATGTGTATTTATGTATGTATGCATGCATATATAAGGGGAGGAAGTACACACACACATATATTTATTTATTTATTTATATTTATTATATATATATAGCACATATCTATCTATGTATGTATGTATGCATAGAGACGAGAAGGATGTAGCCAATATACATATATATACTAGCTCGCGCAACCCGCCTATGGCGGGTCTCGCTCGCTCTTACCACAATGGTAAAGCATCGGGTGGTGCTTAGGCATGCCAACACTATTTACATAAGCCCTAGACATAGAGATAGATAGATAGATAGATTTTATTATCGTCCTCGGAGGTCAAATATGACCTATGGGACCAAAGTTACATGTGATGTAGTATGTGTATCAATGATGAGTGACTCTCGATGCTCCAAAATTGTGGTGATGAGAGTCGCAATGGAGAGCCCACACTTTGGCTGGGAGAGGAAAGTGTGTAGGTCTAAGTTACGGCTGAAAATGTGAGAGAAGCAAGTTCGGATGTGACCAAAAGTTGAGCACTCTAGTAGTGTGTGGTACTCAGCTCTTGGCCTTGCAGTGAGCATAATGTGCACAATCGATTTGACTCTTCTTCATTGCCCCAACGCCCTATCTTGCATCGAAGGAAATCGGAGCTAAGACGAATGGCTACGGTAGTGCGTATCGTTGACAAGGGGATAGGCTCACGCATGTAAGTGTGAGTACGGTTTCCTCTTTCAGCGAAGAACATGGTTTTGTAGTTGGGGGCAATATGGGTGGTGTAATGTATGAAGCGTGACCCACCGGATTTCTCCCAAGCCGTAATACATTGGTGTTGTAGAAAAGCTTCATTCACTTGGGAGTCAATTGAAGCATCATGTAGCAAGTGTAATGCATCCCATCCTTGAAACCACTTCTTTATGTCATGCATCCATCCCATGCTCAAGATCTTGCTTTTATGCGTCTTTTGAACTTTTTTGCTTGCTTCCCATGCAATTGTAGGAAGTCAATGTGAGGGATTTTGATGAAGCGTTATCATGTACTCCACAACCCTTTCCATGCCCATAACCTCAATAGGAAGACATCCCGACTCAAGAAGTAGGAGTTTATATGGTGTTTGTGTCTTCACTTGGAGAAAGTTTGTAAGAAAATGCTTTTGGACATTCTCAAACTCTTTCCAAGTAGACTTTGAGATGCTCCCGTCCCACACTTCAACTCCATAAAGAAGAATTGGTGTCACCAATGCATCAAAAAGATACTTCTTGAGAACCCAACACTTGATGTTTCCCGCATTACACATGTTCCCAAATGCATAAAATGCTCTCTTTCCCGCTTCCAAACGACGCATAGCACATTCATGCCACTTGTGATTGGACGGAACCTCAAGGCCAAGGTACTTAAAGCTCTCAACAACTTCAAGTGTCTCATTGTTGTACACAATGCATGGCTTCTCGTTATGGTTGGTTTTCACAAGCATAACTTTGTCTTGGATTCGTTCACAATCAGCCCACTATGCAAGCAAAAGTTCTCAAGGACAACCATAAGCTTTTGTGCATCTTCTAAAGTGTGTGCTAGAAGCACTACATCATCCGCATACAACAAAAGCATGATTACCGCATTGCAAATAGTGACCTCTTCAATGCCTTCTTCTTGCATAAAGTCAAGTACCATTTGTTTAATTGATTGATGCATAGACCAAAGAGAGTTGGTGACAACGGACATCCTTGTTTAACCCCAATAGTGCTTACAAAAATTTCTGAAATTTCTCTTCCATGTGCAATTGACAAATCACCTTCTCATTGATTCGAGAAACCGTAAGCATAAACTCACTTGGCACTTGGAGTTCTTCCATCCTTCTCCACAAATTGTTACGTGGAATCATATCAAAGGATTTCTTAAAGTCCACAAAACAACAATACAATCGCTTGCCTTTCAACCGACTTTCCTCCATGAGAAGACGAAGAGCGACAAGATGATCAATGGTGCTATGGCATCGACAAAAACCCACTTGTCCCTTTGCACGCTAGTCATTATCTTCAGCCCAATCACTCAATTTCATCTCCATTATGCACCCAAACAACTTTGCCATAAGAGACCCAATCATTATAGTCCGGTAGTTGTTTACATTATTTACATCCCTTCCTTTGTGAAAAGGCTTAACCCAATTAGTACTCCAATCATAAGGCATACCATGTTGAAGTGCAAGGTTGAACATATCACACATCCACTCATGGGTAAAATGTCCCATCCATTTGATCATCTCCGGCTTGATACCTTGAAGATCTCTCGCTTTGTGAGTGGCCAACTTTTCAAGCCCACCACATACATCTTCAATAGTAAAAAAAGAGGGCATACATGGGAGTGAACCATAAATTAGTATTTTTTTAGCATTTGTTTGCTCATATAATTGCCTACAATGTGTGTATATATCCACAAGACTCAAGTTACCAAAATTCTCAACTCGCTTGCCCCTCAAGTTTCTCCAAAATCTTCCACATGCATGTGCCTTTTGTTGGACTTGAAAAAATTGTTGCTTTATTTTCCATCTTCTTCTCTTCTTTTGAATCAATGCCTTGTATGTATGCAAATGACTTTGATAGTTGTCTTTGTCCACAATTGCATCAAGCTTTATCAAGGACTTTCGAGCATCTTGACATTCTTTATCAAACCACCTTTTGCGTGATCTATCTTTGTTGATACCATGGAGATGCTTTATAGCAAAGCATTCTTCGGAACAAGAACAAATAACTTTCTTGAAAGCTTCCCATTTAGTTTTTGATGGTGCTT
Source organism: Adiantum capillus-veneris (assembly GCF_014529385.1). NCBI lineage: Eukaryota > Viridiplantae > Streptophyta > Polypodiopsida > Polypodiales > Pteridaceae > Adiantum > Adiantum capillus-veneris. The sequence continues at coordinate 49,304 of NW_028221794.1, forward strand.
CATATTGAAGCTTCTTCATCCATAATTTTTGCTCAATTATTTCAATGTACATTGGTGCCCGTTTTAAATCCATACATAGTGATAATTTCTCTTTCCTTTGGCTGAGATTATCATATTTAGTTGCTTCTCCACATAAAAGGTCAATACATAAGGTGCGTGTAGAGTGCGCAGGTGATGGAGAAGGTAGAAAAGAAGACTATGCATACACACCAACACACATCGAGACACACACACACAATCGTTACCCTGCAGCAGCCATTCAACGTGCTGCTCTTCTCTTCTTCATCTCTTTTGAACTATTATCCAAAGTATATTCACAACATAGTATAGTCAGTGTCCAGCCGCCCATAGCACAATGGACATATTCTTTAACATCATATGCTTTAACACTCCCCCTCAAGCTCAGAGTGAGCTTGCATATGATGGATTCCCAATGCTTCACGAAAGTAGCAAAACTTCTCCTTTCCAAGAGCTTTTGTGAATATATCCGCAACTTGATCATTTGTCTTCACATACACCGAATCAATCTCATTTGCCAAAACGTTTTCTCTAATGAAGTGATAATGTACCTCAATGTGTTTAGTGAGAGCATGGTAGACTGGATTCTTTGCCAATATGATGCCGCTAATATTGTCACAATATATAATGACACTATCAAGATAGTCAAAACCAAAGTCTACCATAAGTACTCTCAACCATGACTCTTCACATGCTGCCAAAGCTGCTCCACGATATTCAACTTCTGTACTTGATAATGCTATAGCTGATTGCTTCTTGCTACTCCAACTTATCATACCATTGCCAATGGAAAATGCATAACCACTTGTAGATCTTCTATCCATAAAATCTCCTGCCCAATCTGCATCTGTGTAACCATAAAGACAAAGCTTCCCATTCTTTTCATAAAACATTCCATAACTGACAGTGGCTTTCACATATCTCATAATCCGTCTCACTTCATCAAGATGACTTTTACATGGCTTTTGCATGAATTGACTCACAACACCCACTGCATAACTCAAATCTGGCCTTGTTATTGTCAAGTAAATAAGGCTTCCAACCATCTTGCGGTACATAGTGACATCCTCAATGTAATTTCCATCATCAAACAACTTCACATTTTGATCAAGAGGTGTATCAACCGGTTTGCACGCTGTCATTCCATACTTCTCAAGCATATCCAATTCATATTGTCTTTATATCATCCAAATTCCTGATAAAGTATTGACAATTTCAATTCCCAAGAAATATCTTAACTCACCAAGGTCCTTCATGTTGAATTCTCTCAACAAACTCTTCTTGACATGCAAAATTTGCTCAGCATGACTTCCAGTGAGAATCAAGTCATCAACATAGATAACAATAACGACGATCTCTCCATCAACATGCTTCAAAAATAATGAGTGATCAGCAGTAGATTGTTTAAATCCAATCTTCTTCAAGAATCTGGTTATCTTTTCACACCAAGCTCTAGATGCTTGCTTCAAATCATACAATGCTTTCTTCAACTTACACACATAATATGGAAACTCTGGATGTTGATAACTCTCTGGCTGTATCATATAAACTTCTTCTTCCAAGTCACCATTCAAGAATGCATTATCCACATCCATTTGCCGTAACTTCACCCCGAACATACTTGCCATTGCTATCACCAATCTGACTGTTGTCATCTTTGCAACTGGACTAAATGTCTCATCATAATCAAGACCTTTTGTTTGTGCATAACCTTTCACTTTGTATCTTTCCACACTACCATCTGACTTGCACTTGACTTTGTATACCCATTTTGAACCAATTGCTTTCTTTCCACTTGGCAAGCGAACCAAATCCCAAGTGTCATTCTTCACAAGAGCATCCATCTCATCATCCATAGCTGACTCCCATTCTGATTTTCCAATTGCCTCTTGAAAACATGTAGGCTCTTTATGTTGCACACGTGAAACCATGTATGCATAATGTGTACGCATGTAACCGTTGTATGTCAACCTATCAACTGGATAACGCACCCTCTCTGATCTTCTCAACTGTGGTGCACTCTTCTCTTCAACTCTTGCATATGGGGGTACATATTTCTCAATATGCTTACTGCCAGGTGTCCTCAAATGTGGTAAACCATGCTCTTCATCGAGGCTTTCATCTCCAGAACTCTCTTCAACCACTTTCTTCTTGCCTTTCTCGTCTTGCTTCTTATCTCGCAAACGACCGCTCCATGGGTTGACACTTCCTGTACTCTCCTCTGCCATATGTGGTCCTGAAATAGTTCTTGTTGATGGTCCTAGCTTATCAACAACATGACGCACATTCTCTTGCTCTTCATACTCATCTTCTATCATCACCGGCTTTGGTTTATACCATGGTTCATGCTCACAAAATCTGGCATCTCTACTGACATAAACTTGTCTTGTCATAGGATCATAGCACTTGTAACCTTTCTTTTCAACTGGGTAGCCCAAGAATATACACTTCACTGCCTTTGGCTCCATCTTCTTTCTTGCTTCATTTGGCACATGAACATAGCAAACACATCCAAAAACTTTCATGTAGGAAACTGCTGGCTTGATCCCATAAAGTCTCTCATAAGGTGAAATTTCATGAATGGTAGCTGTTGGTGTTTGATTCATAATGTGTACTGTTGTATGAACTGCTTCAGCCCAATATGTTAATGGCATATTCATCTCATTCATCATGGCTCTTGCAATCTCTGCTATGACTCTATTCTTTCTCTCAGCAACTCCATTTTGTTGTGGTGTGTATCTGCAAGTAATCTGTCTTCTTATGCCTTGTTCACGTAAGTAATCATCAAAACTGTGTGACATGTACTCTCCCCCTCCATCTCTACGTAGGCATTTAATTTGACAACCATTCTCTTTCTCAACCATAACTTTGAACTCCAAAAATACTTCAAATGCCTCTGACTTTGCCTTTAGAAAGTAAACCCATGTCATTCTGCTGTAATCATCTGTGAATGTGATAAAATATCGACAACCATTTGGCGTAGCATGATCACAAGGTCCCCAAATATCTGAATGAACAATTTCCAAAGGACTTTGGCTAATTCTCCCCCTCTTTGGAAATGGTAAACGAGATTGCTTTCCAAATTGACAAGCTTCACAAACATGATCAAAATTCAATCTGCCAAACTTTGGTAATCCACGTACAATTTGCATATGCTTTAATCTTCTAAAATTGACATGACCAATCCTCTTATGCCATAACTGTGCCCAATCATCTTGAGTGGCTGATTTGTTTACATACATACCACTGTGTAAACATGGATCTCCAGCTTCCAATGAGAACAAGCGACCTTTCTTTCTTCCACGTGCCAATATCTTGCCTGGTCTACCGTTGTGAAACTCCTCTATGAAGCAGCCATAACGATTAAAACGGACTTGCAACCCTTGATCTGTCATTTGTCCAACTGATGCTAAATTCTTTGTGATCGAAGGTACATATAGAACATCTCCAATGTGTTGTATGTCCCGTCTTTTTCTAGCAATGGAAATGAACCAACATGTGTAATCTGATGCATAGTATCATCACCTGTAGCGACAAACTCATCCTCTTCTAATTTCTCTTTTCTGTCAAACCATTCACCATGATATGTCATATGATTTGTGGCACCACTATCTAAATACCAATCATCTGTATGTGTGGCTCCACCATGCTTCCAACAACATGCTCCATAGGAAATAAATGTCCACTCGACCTATTGTCATATATATATTTTGATCACGAGGATTGTATCCAACAAAGTTTCCTCCATGTCTGCCATAACCTCGGCCTCTTCCACCACGATCACGATTTTCATTTAGCCTTGTGTAACATTCTCTTTCAAAGTGACCATAAATGCCACATCTGTTACAGTATCCATCTTTTTGAGGATATACAAATCATCCACCTCCACGTCCATGAGTTCGGGCTCTCCCCCTGCCTCTTTGGCTATAATCGTTGTAACTTTGACTTTGTTGGTTTTGCCATTGACCTCTTCCAACATTGTTTCCACGACCATAGTTTCCTCTTCCACCTCTATTGTTTCCACGACCTCTAGAGTAAAAAACCTGATCTCTGGAATTGTTATTTGATGTAGAAGGACCTGACTTGCCTAACTTCACCTCTTCTTGCAAACAAAGGTTTACTAACTCCTCAAAATCAGGCATGTGTCCTCGAACAGATATAGATGTATCCAATGACTTGTATTCCGGTCCCAAACCATTCAATGTCACTGAAACTAAGTCATCATCTGGAACTTCAACATTAATGCTCGCAAGATCTTCCTATATTTGCTTTATCTCTATCACATAATCTGATATGGATCTATTTCCTCGCCATACACAATGTAACCTTTGCTTCAAGTGAACTTTTCGTGGTTCTGTATTGGAGCTGTTCATTCTTGCTAGTATCTCCCATGCTTCCTTTGGAGATTGAGCCTTCTTCACATGTGGTATAAAGAAGTCACTAATGCATAGTGAAATCCAATGCATCACTTTCCTTGAATTCTCGATCCACTTCCTGTAAGCTTCTACTCCTGCTTGCCATGTTTTATGTGCTTCAACATTCTCTCTATTTGGTTCCAAACCAACCTCAGGACACTTTTGTTCACCTGTAATATAATCCCATAAACCTTTGCCCATGATAAAGTTCTCCATCCTGTAAGACCATATGCTGTAGTTCTCTCTGGTCAGCTTCTCTCCAACAATCTGTGTGACTTGAGTTGAACTTTCTGCCATCTTCACTCTCTCAATTTCTTTCAAAGGATTTTGATAAAATTTCGGCAGAGTTTCGTTTGTATTTGGACAATATCTCAAGTGAAAATCTTAACCAAAGTGCTCATAAACACTGACAGAAAATCTCTCACTGCCAAGGGAAAATCCACTGACTCACTTTGCCACAGACTGACTCAGTACTATGCATAAATACTCTAAAACAATGTCCACATGGACCTGTATGCAAATACAATCCATACGCTGTCCTGTACCACATATCCATACATCCACCTTCTTCCCATAGTCGTAAACGACATATGAGTTCTTTCGCGGGGCCAGTCGGGGGTTTGCTCCAGTACCTAATCCACCTTGCCAAGGTACCAAAGCTCCCAAGGCAAGGCTTCAAAAAACCTCACTCGACCCTCACAAAGGCTGCAGTTTTCCAATATACATTGACCGCATATCCATACATAACCACAAAGTACTCAATCTGACAATATAACCGTCTCAACTTCTTCCCACAACCTTTCTTACATAGGCGGCTGTCCATAACGGACCCACAACAACCAAACATAATCTTCGATAACACAATATCATGATACAAAAGCTCTATGTCGCTCTCCAAAACCTGTGTAAATGCTGAATTCTTCACCTGTAACCTGTAAATCTACTGCCGAGTGCAAAACTGGACATCTCCTACGCTTGTGTGAACTGGCTGTTTGCTGCAAAAAATTGCAGATTTTGGCAAATCTGAGTATGCCAATGCATCCGGAACACCCAAAAACATAAATATAGACTCCTGGATCACTGTATTCCGAGTTCGGGCGAGAGAGTTATGACCAAAAAACCTCTCTTTTTTGCTGTTTTCCAGAGCTGCGGAAACCTGTGTATTGACTGTAGCTCCTCAAACTGAACTCTGATACCACTTTGTAGAGTGCGCAGGTGATGGAGAAGGTAGAAAAGAAGACTACGCATACACACCAACACACATCGAGACACACACACACACAATCGTTACCCTGTAGCAGCCATTCAACGTGCTAGTCTTGTCTTCTTCATCTCTTTTGAACTATTATCCAAAGTATATTTACAACATAGTATAGTCAGTGTCCAGCCGCCCATAGCACAATGGACATATTCTTTAACATCATATTCATCTCTTTTGAACTATTATCCAAAGTATATTTACAACATAGTATAGTCAGTGTCCAGCCGCCCATAGCACAATGGACATATTCTTTAACATCATATTTCTTTAACAGTGCGATGATCGGAA